>NW_015386969.1:230962-249588 GCF_001527695.2 Protobothrops mucrosquamatus
AATAGTGATTGAATAGAATCTATTTAAAAATTCTTGATGAATTCAGCAAACACTTTTGCTATGTAATTAATTCTTGTTTGTAGTGAAGCCTTGGAATTTGAATGGCCTAATATAGTAGCACTGTGGTAGAAATGAAGAAAAATAAGTAGTACTAGTTTTGGATTTATCATATTTTATCTAAGCATATTTTGGTCATTAAGACAGAATTGATACGCACAGCCTATATTAGGATATTTGAAGCATTTAGGAACTGACAAGACAAATAGTTCATCCTTGTATATTTCTGAGATGATAATATCTGAATCTTTCGAAGAAATGGCATCTATTTTTACAGCTATGGAAATGACCAGCTGCCAGTTGAGATGAGGTATTGTTTTTTCTTTCTCCTGTATGCAGCTTTTTTTGTTAATTGTACAGTATGGCCATGGTCATAAAAAATTTCATGTGAGGGGTTGGAAACTACATCTTGTTCCAGGCCTTCACAACTCTTTCTTGAACGCTGCATATTACCAAATATTATCAGCTATACATTAATATTGTGCTCAGAACTTTGCTTAACTGCAACAACAGCTAAGATCATTTTTATCTTTGTTGGTAATTTCTAAATTGCATCCAAATGATATAACAGCCGGTACTTCAGGAGTTTAACATTCTCTTCTCTCTGCTCTAATTTGATTTTAGGTATACAGGGATTGAGCGTGTATCTATTTTATCTTTCCTTACCTGGTTAATTATATTCATTTGCAATGTTTTAACATTTATGACTTTGTAATTGTCTCTGAACCTGGTTGCTGGATGGATTAGAAGATAACCTCTATTGCAGTACCAAGCATGGAAGTTTCTACTTCAAACCCTATTAGATATATGCATTCTTAATAAATTTTATGCTGAGCTATTTTGTTTAAATAGCTCAGCATCCTGCTAAAAAAACAGGATCCAGTTCTTGCTGTTGTATAATACTATTGTAACAAGATTTCATCTTTGAAGTGCACAGTTAAGTATACTGCTCTCATTAAGCTGTAAGCAAATTTTATGGATACTTAAAATAGTAATTTTATTTACTATTTTGTTAAAAGATGTTTTTCCCCATTTAAGATTACATCGTAGTGCATTGATACATTGCTGAGATATGCTTATCAATTATTTTATTTTATTGGGGGAGTGGAAGGGAATTAGTACATGCCTGTATTTTTAAATCAATGAAAGTTTATATGTATATTTTTCTGTGTTAGCTTTTGCACACCATGCATTCAGGAATGTCTTAAGCCTAAAAAGCCTGTTTGTGGAGTTTGCCGTAGTACCCTGGCTCATGGCAGCAGAGCTCTGGATTTGGAAAAGCAAATTGAAATGACAGAGACTACTTGCAATGGCTGCAATCAAAAAGTATGAAAAACTGACCTATATTTATTACTACATAGAATGAATAATGATGCAAATAAATATAGTGATACTCTGTCTTGATAAGCAATTGTTGTTTTTACAGAATTCAAAAAAGACTGGGATAGGGAAGAGCCAATTCAAATCTTTGATGGAAATGCCAAAAGGGGACTTAATTTCTTCCATTGCCTGTACTGGAAATGCATTGGAAATAAAATGCATTAGAAATAAAAATTTGCAGACCTTGTCATAAGACCAATCAGTTAGGTAACCAATATAGAATCAGCAGACCTTGCCACAATAGACAGTTGTGGTTGTGTTTGCCAACATCAGTGTGAAAGTGATGAAAATTTTATGCAAATCCTTATGTCACTTTTTCTTTAGGAAAGGAAATGTTTGTAGAAAGTATTGGTCTAATGTGCCCTTAGCTATGTTTTTTCAGTTACTTAATGTAAAATGTATGTGGATATGATATTTTAAGGAACCATAGAATTATGGAAATGACCTTAGAAGACCTTTCATCCAAACCCTGAATTAGTGCAGGCTCCACTATAGCAGACATGTCAAACTTGCGAATTCACGTGATGTCGCGCAACGTATCGGAGCTTTTTCCCCATTGCCCGCAATGGGGTGGGCGCGGTTTCCTGGTGATGCGTCCGGCCCATGGGCTGGCAGTTTGACACCCTTGCACTATAGCATCTCTGACAGAAGACTATTCAGCTTCTATTTGAAAATCTTCAGTGAAAGTTAATAGACTTAATACGGCAGCTTTTTCCACTAATAGTTGATGCAGTCAAGTTTCTCCTCACATGTAGCATGAACAAACATCTTGGATTTTTTTTAATCCAATAATTCTGGTCCTGCTTTCTTGACAGCAGAGACTGCCCATTACTTTGCTACCAATAGATGTCAGCTAATTTTCAGATATCTGAATATTGCTGTTGTATATAACCTCATCTGGCTCTTCCCAGTTCCTTTAACTGCACTTTGTAGGACTTGATTTTCAGATTCCTTACTAACTTTGAACTTGCACAGTCCTTTCCAAATTGTGATGCTGTGGGTTGTTTTTTCTCTCCAAAGCAGCTGATATCTTAGATGTTGGTATTTTGGGGCTGTTTTGAGCTACTGTTCTTTCATGAGTAGAATTACCTTTTGAGTTGCCTTATTTCATGAAGCAACTGTTGTAAAAAGAGTTTTGCAATTAAAAGCTCAGTTAATAATTTTCAGTTCAGGAAATAATAAGGGTACTCTTAATATACTGTACCCTAATCTATGAAATTTGTGGGAATTCATAGCTTATCTGGCTGTATATGATTTCAGTAATTGATTCAGTGTCTATTTAAGGCAATTTCTAAACATATAAATATAAGTCTCCATGGCACTGAATATTTGTAAATAAATTGAGATGCTGTGAATGTCTTAGTTTTTACTTGTAAATATTAATAAATATTCCCTGATTGAAAAATTTTGGTACATCAAAAATTTGCTTAAATATTTTTAAAGCAAATTATGGAAAATTCAGTGGGAAATATGAGATTTGGGAGTTAATTGTTTCCTGCTTACTAAGCACACAATTATTTAAAAAATGTTAAAAGCAAGCAGAAATAATGAAAATCTAAAGAATATTAAAACATGTACCATAACTTTTGGGACATTTGCTTATAATGTGCAGCATTATTATTGAGAACCTGTCACCATGAAAAATTTAAATTAGATAAGTTGATGTTTTGGCTAGTTGACCGCTCTTTGCCTAATAGAAGATCAAAAATGTAATTTGCCATATAAGAGTAGTAGTAGTAGTAGTAGTAGTAGTAAGTAGTAGTAGTAGTAGTAATAATAATAATAATAATAATAATAATAATAATAATAATAGCCTTCCAGAAAATGAAAGATAAGAAAGGACTGTGCTCAAATGAACAAGGTGTCAGTTTTCAGCGTTGCTGGCATGTTACATATTAATTTAGCCTGTTATTCTCTTCTACAATTATACATTATAATTTCCATTGTGTCTTACTCAAATCCTCCCATACAGTCCCCTGAATATATTTCACGTTTAAGTTAAGAAATATGGTGAAAAGTGAATATTTTGTTACATTTTCTGTACAGATGTATCTCTCAAAGCTGCGAAGTCATGCAGCTGCTTGTTCGAAGTACCAGAATTACATAATGGAAGGTGTTAAAGCTGTGACTAAAGAACCACTACAGAATATCAGGTAATCTTGATAAATTACAGCATGCCCATTCATAAAAGTTTAAATTGTGTGCTGGTATTTATCTTGAACAAAGATAAACAGAGAAAAATCTGCTGTAAATAAGGGATATTTGTTTCTTCTTTTTTTCTCATCTGAACCCTTACCGCCAACCACTCTTCATTTGAATAGCAACAAAAGATGGGAAGTGGTTTGATGATTGTGCAGCTGACATTCCCCCAAAACTTGCTACCTTATAATTCATGGCCTACTTGCTGTTTTTCCCTCTGAAAGTTTATATAAGATCACCAGGTTTAATTCTGAAAATGTTCTTCAAAAGAACCTCTAGTTTTTAACACCCGTAGTCCAGAATGCTATGTAAGGTATGAGTTAATTGCTTTTGTGAGCAACCTGAGAAATTTTATATAGCCATTGCTCACTTTAAGGCTTTTTTTATATCAGGCTCCCATGGGGGTTGGGGGTGGGATTGGGAGAACTATAAATCTGTTTGTGACACCCTTCTTACCATAATTGCCATCAGTCCTCTTTCTCAGACAAGTTAACTTTTGCTTTGATCAAACTAAGAAGCAGTAATCTTTTACAGCAAAGGAAAAAGCTTTTGATGTATTCATGAATTCTTCTTTAATATTTTGCTTTATGTACTTTTTTCTAAACCATAAAGGCCTTTTTTGTGTATTCCTGCAGGAGTGTTCCCAATAGATTTACATTTCCTTGCCCTTATTGCAATGAAAAAAATCTGGACCAAGAAGGACTGGTAGAACACTGCAAAAATTTTCACAGCAATGATACAAAGCGAGTGGTAATTAATGTTTTTTTCATAGTCTGATTCAGAGATGAACAATCCATAGGTTGCATTCAGTCCCCCAGCATCCCATTTGCACTCCCTAAAGTTGGTTGGGGCTAAAAAATGGTTTGGAAACTGTTAAGAAGTGAAACAGATGCCTTAAACTTTGCAGAGATTTATGGTTGCCATGTCGCTCCATAGAATCTTCTAATCCTCCCCCAACTCAAGCTGACATTTTAAGATATGGTGGGGTTAAGTGACAAAATTGCTGTGTGCAGCCTTTTAAGGCACCCATTTTCACCCTTAAAAACCCATACATCCAAGAACAGATTTTAAAAAGGGGGGCCTTTTCTCTAGCATAACATTACCAGCCATGGCATTTACAGGCCAAAAATCAGATCTTGGCTTTCTAGGAAAAATTGTACATTAGGGAAAATTGTGTTATTGTCTCAGAGGTTTTCTTGAGTTACGTTTTAGTCTTTTTTCATGATAAGGCTGTTTTTTTAAAATTCATATAGAAAGTATTCAAATATTTGAAGCCTTTCAAGCAGGGAATTAATAATCTCAGAGCAAAATTTTTATTCTTGAAAAATGAATTCAGAACCCTAAATATGTTCACAGAGGAGCAACATGATTTGCTAAATATGTTGAACTTTATTTCAAAAAACATTTAGGGAATTCGCCACCCAAATACCTATTTGGGATATTTGATGAGATGAGAGAAGATAGTTCATGGTATCTTTGTGCCTGATGAAAATGAACTAGAAATGTATACAACTTACAATTCAGAGATGGAACTTTCTGAGGTGTCTAGAAAACTCTTTTTTTTTCTTTTGGATTATATCTGCTTCTCCATTTTAGGAATAGTTTGTTAGTTTTCTGGAAATACCAATTGCCCTTCCTGTGGAGTGGCCAGATGGTCTGGAGAAGAATTGGAGCATTGTAGAAATCTTGATTTCTATAATGCAACATGCTGAGGAAAAATGGAGTTAATATTGGGAGAATTTAGCTTTACTTTCAAGGGCAGAACCTCTTTTAATCTAGGGAACTTCTGTAGTCTACTTGCTGATGGACATGGTTTAGAATGCATGGCAATGAGATACCAACTTTTCCAGGTTTGTCCAATCTGTGTATCAATGCCCTGGGGAGATCCACACTACAGAAGTGCTAACTTCATGGAACATCTTCAGCGACGCCATCAATTTTCATATGATACTTTTGTGGTAAGTTATAATTGGGCTCTTCGTCTATTACACAAAAACCTAAAGCAGCAAAATACCTTTTAACTTCTGAGTAGTCTTGTTCTATCAATTTGAAAATAGACTGCTTTTTAAAAATATGGCTTGTCATAATTCAGCCAGTATAAAAAGTAGCTAGTGAGAAAGACCCTGTGCCTTTCTAAATTTTTATTTAGATAATAAATTGATGGCAGAAGCTCAAGTAAAGCACTTGTTTATTTGTTTGTCTTTCATGCTAATCCAGTCAAACCTCCTTCGAGCAGCTGTGATTAGTTCCTGGATTAGGCAAAATTGCTCCACTGATGCATATTTATGTCTTCTGTATTTAGGATTATGATGCTGATGAAGATGATATGATGGCCCAAGTCCTATTGCGCTCCTTGAGGGATCAATGAAAAAAGCAAGAAGTATTCTTAATACTTGGCTTCCATTGGTGAGAAAAGACTACAGACATGACTTCCTCCAAGATACTTTGGCACACATAAACTTAAACTGAAGGCTCTCCCATGGTTTTTATTCCTGTCTTCAAATTTCTAATTTTGCTTTTTTCTAATGGACTCTCTGTTGAAGCTCATCTTCGCCAAGGTCTGTTTTTCTTACTCATTTCTGGATATATATTTTTTTCATATATCTGTTTCAGTTCTGAATGCTTGCAGTCAGGAGACTACAAATATTTCTAATGTATTAGCACCTTTATTTTAATTAGTGTTATTATATTGTTTGACATGGATCATCAATTAGAAGCCCAGGTTTCCTAAATACTTAGAAACTCTGGTTATTAGATTCAGATATCGGTCCAGATACAGGATTTTATTTCTAATAAATTAGGATTTGATACCTACTTTTCAAAGCTGGATTTGGTATCAGCCTTCAGCAATATATAAATCCCTAGTTGGAAATTCTTATACAGTAAGCCATTGGGGTTTTTTTTCTTGAGTGTTAAGGGTGATGTTTATCTTAATACATATTTTGACTCTGAACATTTATGCAGAGTTGAGATAGAGACTATGAAGAGATCATTGTATGGTTCCTGAAAGATGAACAATTCAAGGTTAATATTTCATTTCCAGCTTCCTGAAGCTGACTACATCTTTATATATTTCTACCTCTATGCCTAGAATTCAGAACAATCTGATAGCAACAATAGTGCAGACTTTAACATCTGGTTCTTTAGGTATAACAAATATTAAAGCCTCTTATGCTTTATGAAAACTCTGCTGTTTAATGCAGAAATTTGTTCATAAGTGAGGCTTCCATGCAGACCATGGATATTTCATGTACTTAACAAATCATGCCATACAAATTGCCACATCCTGAATTCAGAGGCTGCTATGAATCTTGTCATACAGGTTAATTCCAGTTTTGATTCTCCTACATGGTCTTGAATTTTTGAGGATAATTGGTTTTATTTTGCTCATGTGTTGATTGAGGCCAAATATGGCAAACAGGGATAATACAAACTAGTCCTGATATATCTATGTTTTCAGTAGGAAATGAACCTATTTGTAAAGATCTGTGTCTTTACAATGGAGTTACAGACTGACTATATGTACCTGGGAGCCCCGATCTTGAGACAAAATGTGTGTACGTATTGCTTCACTGTCTACAGAGGAGAAGTTGCAGGTGGATTTCTACTCCATCACGTTTACTGAGAATACTAATAAATGGAATAGGATTGCTGTGGTGAAGAGACTTACAAGATTTTGATGGGATTTGGCGATTGCTTTTGAATGTATTACAGTGTTTGGAGATTAGTCCCAAGTAATTTAATTTTTTTATTTTAGAGCGGCACAAGCAAGACATGTTCAGAATGAAAAACTACAATGCCCATCAGTGGCAAATACATGTAAGACCCCAGCTAGATAATGGATGCTTTTGTTATATAATTAAATGCATTCAATGGCAGCTTTTTGCACTAAGTAGATGTGATGCTGACCTTGAGTGTACATTGACCAGAAAAAGATTGATTCATACACATTTGGCTCAGGAGTCATGTGGTATTGATCTGAAGCTTAAATGTGTGAGAAAGACCTTCTGGAAGATGATTCCTTTAAATTTAGCTGATGGCCTAGAGCCAATAATGACATAGCATATCTGGCATGGGTGTCTTGATTTAACTGCCAACTGTTCATGCTGCCTTCTAGAAAGAACTGCTTAATTTATGCTTCAGCACGGACTAATAAGTCTTTGGTGGCTAGGATTTTGGGAGTTTCCACTGGATCATTTAGTGATTGTTCTGGTGAGGTTGTCCAAGAAATAAAGAGTGCCTGGGTTTATCATGGGCTTTTTCAAGTTACCTCTTCCAACAGCTGACCTTTGTGCGCTCCTCCCCATCTTGGAATGACCCCTGAAGGAGCCAGAAGGGAAAGCTGACCATATGTAGATGTCCCAAAGTGCCTTCTGCATGCATGTGAGCTCCTTGGGTCCAGGCCATTGTCTTTCAGTATTTGAGCAAGTAGAAACGTTTCTGCCAGTCACTTGCGGAATTCACAGCAGCAAGATTTCCTAATCCTTGAAAGTACTTCCCCCTCCCCTTGTATTCTAAGTGCACTTCTAGTGTTTTAACAAGAATTTTAGGAGTTCAAATTTGTCTTTTAAATAAATTAACTTAGTTGATAAAATGTACAGAAATTTTGTTCCTTGTTATAGAAGTTCCAAAGTTGTCATTTGAACTAGATTAATAAACTGAATAGTAAATTACATTCTCCCAGCTTTTGCCCTATCCCTTCTGTTTACTGTGAAGTGATGCTAGCATATAATGGGGTTGAATACAGCAATCATTTTTAACTAAATCTACTTCAGTATTGCCCCACTTATAGGTTCTACTGTGCAGCTGCAAAGTGGATCGGCATAAATTAAACTGGTTAGTTTGGATGAAACCTGTACTTCAGCAGAACAATTCACTGAATTCATACCTGAACTTCCCAAGGATGTATTAATGATATGGAATGATGTATCATTTTCTGAAGACACAATGCACTCTCACAACACTTTTCTCAGCCTCTCATTGGGAAAATGCCACAAGGATCAGAGGAAACAGAGGGATGCAATTTTGTGACTCATGGTTCCAGCCAATTGGTTTTCACTGGGCTTACTAGGAAACTGTCTTCCAAAATGAATGGCAAAATATTACAAATGGCAGAGCTTTTGTAGAGCTCAGTGATTTTTCCTAGATTTTTTTTCCTCTCTTGGAAACTACAAGTGTTCTCTCCAATTAACCCACAGAGTTAATTGTTTGGAGGAATCTGCCAAATGTGAAAGAACGTGTCATCGTGTGACTGGGAAATGCCGGCTGTTACCTTTGCCATTCTTTGTTCTACCACACCACCCATTCTGGCCCTATTGCATTTGCTGTTATCTTTTCCAATTCTGTCGAAAGTAAAGGTTCTGAAATTATCTTGCATTCACTGTAACTTTTGTCCCCCCTATTTAGAAATGGGCAATAAATAAAAGGAGAATGTTTGTACCTCAGAGCTGAAATGAGTCCTTGGTGCTCTCTGAGCTTGGTTGTTTTCTGGCAGACACCTTATTATCCAAATTAGGTAACTAACATCAAATTCTGCAAAAATCCCTATGCAGAAAAGATTCCTTTCTAGTGGAAAAAGTTTCCAAACTTTCTTAATGTCAATTCCACCCTCAGTAATGATAATAGGATTACTACTAACCCATCTAACCATCCCAAGATTGAAGTTCCCTCATATTCTTTTCCTCTATTTAATTTGAAAGTGAGGAACCATGAAGCCTAAGGAGATGTTGTTGAACAGTGATAGAACATCACAAGCATTCTTAGATAGTCTTTTAACTTCACTGAAGTTATTTGGGAAAAGTACATTCATCAACTTTTAATGAGAATTTGTACTGCTTAATTGCACATTTCTATAACTGCTGGAAAGAATTGGCCAGGCTTCTCATTTAGCATAATTCATCATTGGAACTGGCTGTATTGGTCATATTTCAGTGTGTGTCTGATTTTATAGCCACAATCCTTCAAATTCCCAGGACATTTATGATGTTGAGATTAGATTCCCATCTTCCAATAACTAAGTAGCAAAAGGAGATGCCCGGACTGAAATTTGTTGAACATTAAGGTGTCCATTCCATTGGTATATGTAGTTCCTCTCCCCTTTGTGTTCTGAATCTGGGGGCATTCTAGAGCACTACTGCAGAGGATTAGTGGGGGAAGAGAAAGTGCAATAATAACTGAAGTCTGTCTCTGGATTTACTCCATGAAGTTAGGACCTATTTGTGTAATTTATATAAAAATGGCATCTATTGCAATAAACTTCTGTTCCTCCAAATCAAATGCCGTAACAATAAAAATATTAAGATACCCCAGGTTTTTTCTTTTATGCTTGGTACAGTTGCCATTTTTTGAACATCTCTTATTTCATTGTCATATTAAAAAAACAACCACATCTGAACAGAAGAAGCGCTCTTGCAATTCTTTAGAACTGTAGTCAGTTGTATAGTGTTTTGTGTATCATGATTGTTGTCTTCTTGGCATTGTGTTTGTTCAACAATATTTGTTTAATAAAACTGAAATGTCCCAAAAGAGGGATCTAACCACAGCTGCAGTCATTCCTATATCATGGATCATCCTGATAAATATTTGAATGATCCTCATATGATATTTTCTTTACCTTCTCCCTTTTACTCTGTTTCTATAGCAATTGTTTGTATTTAACCCAAGTTAGTATAGGTTCAGAAGCCAAAAGTGACATTCAGTAATCTAGTGTGATGTGATACTTAACATTCATGTTCAGGTCCAACTGTTGGGATTACTTTGGACCTGTTGCTATTCTTTTGCCTTTCTCATGAGGTATTGCAGAGGAGGATTGGAGGAGGGAATGCTATTTTACTGCTGAAGGGGATATACCTCTTATAAATACATGAAAATAGTGGGTTGGCAGGTAGATTTCATACTTGGGAACTACTGAGCTGCAAGTAATTACACAATCCTGCTGTGTAAGGAACTCCTGAGGTTAGAACAGTGTTTCTCAACCTTGACAATTTTAAGGCATGTGGACTTCAACTCCCAGAATTCCACAGCCAGCATTGCTGGCTGTGGAATTCTGGGAGTTGAAGTCCACATGCCTTAAAATTGTCAAGGTTGAGAAACACTGGGTTAGAAGATCAAATGCATGTCACTACTACTGTTCCCTTATGATTGGGCTGGAGCCAGGCAGACAATCTTTATGCCTTGAAGCCATTTAAAAAAAAAAATTGGGCAAAACCAAGGTCTCAAGATGACAAGGCAGTGGCATCCCTGGAAATGAGGCTGGAGTTTCTAACTTCACTACTTAATGGATTAAGTAGCTTTTTTTAAAAAAAGGTTCTAAGCTTATCAGAGTCTTAGCACTCTTTATCTCCTTCAATATCATTTAAACATCAATGAGGAAACTACATTGCCATAAATTTGACAGTTACCCAAGTTGGAGGTCACAATTTGTGGATGACTTAAGAAATGGGTTGAGGGCCAAACGTTTTCCTACCCCTGCCCTAGGGAGAAAAAGCTTTCTTATGGCTTTCAGCATTTGGCAAGGGTGCTAAAGCCTTTATGTTAAATTTAAACCTTTGCCTGAAAATGGGCAAATTTTCCAGGTTTTAACTAGGTTCATTTCCTATTCAATCCAAATCTTGACTTAAGAGAGAGCCACCTACACTATGGCCTGGCTGTGATGCTTGCACAAATGGACTGCTTTTCCTGTGGGTCCTGCCTGTTTGAGTGCTGTCAGACATCTGTTCTCTTTTTTTAGTGAGTTTTTTTGCTGTATATACCAAAAGGAAAGAATATTAGTTTGCTGCCAGAGAGAGAGAGAATTCAAATAAACTTTTAACTGGTTCAGGCTACTGTTGCTCCTAACACTACTGGGAGAAATAACAGCTAATGGCTATTGTGTTTTCTGTGTCAGAGAAGAGTAAGTGGGCCACAATGCTGGAGAGGCAGCTATGGAAAATGTTTCAGTCATCCAGTAGGTGGGCTTGTGTTCTTTCCATTGCATGAAATGCCCCAGAACCTTGGTAGATAGCCAGCAGAGTATACTTGATTACTTAAAGGCTTGGGAGATTGAGGGAAAGGCTGAAAATGCATGAATATACAGTTAAATGTCAATTGAGATTCTCAGTCATCCAGGTCATGGTTATCTGAAAGGTGCTTTTTGAAAAGACAACTGGACTTTGTTTTTCAAACCAAAATCCAATTGCCTTTTGAAAAAGCACCTTTGGGACATATGTACAGTTAATTGATATCAATACTTATCTAGCATATAGTTAAAGAGATCATTTCTGACACCGTTGCACTGTTACAATACGCATGGAATGCAAGTGGGCAGATTCCTATCACAAAGAGGCTTACAATCTCCAGGTAAACAGAGAAAAGGAGGGGAGGTGCAAGCAGAAGCTCAGGCTCCTGAAGCAATGGTGACACATGGCCAAATTACTATGTGCCTATAACTACATGGGCAGCTGCAAGCTGTTTCAGCTAAACCACCTGAAAGATATTCAAGATCATAAACATATAGAGCAACTCATGAGATGACAAGGGTTTGCGTGACTACCCCGATGCAAAAATGGCTACAATTTGCACAGAAAATGTAATTATGCAAAGGCTCTCCTATTCCAGCAGGAAGGCTAAGTCCAGAATCTCCACATTGTGAGCCAAGTACCTTTAGGGCAGAGGTGTCAAACTCGCAATGTCACGTATCGTGTCGAGATGTATCGCAACTTTTTTGCCATTGCCGGCAATGGGGTGGGCGCGGTTTCGCTATAATGTATCTGGCCCACAGGCTGGCAGTTTGACATCCCTGCTTTAGAGGAACAACTCATTCAGAGCTAAAAATGCAAAGTCTCCAGATTAAATAAGCCTTTGAATCCACAACCGATGATTTGGAGCTTAACTGCCAAAATTGGCAGTGTCATCTTTGGGAGTAGAGCTGGAAAAAAATGAATTTCATAGCTCAGAGCGTCCACTGGACATCACTAACTGTCTTATGCCGAATCAGTCTTCTATAATTTGGTGTTTTTCAGTTATAGTGGATTGCCACTCTCGTCATTTTTAAAGAAAATAGCCAGAAACAGAAATAGAACAAGACCATCTAGATCAGGGTTATCCAACCTGGACAACATTTAAGACTTGTGGACTTCAACATCCAGCTTGGGAGTCAAAGTCCAGAAGTTGCCAAGGTTGGACACCCCTGATCTAGAGACTGTTGAGAAAGACTGTAGTACCAAGGTTTCAAATGAGACAACCCTCTCTGGAGCTGCCAGATAGGAGCACTGGAACTCACTGCACTGAAAATAAATACACCTTGAGTTTGACAGGAGCATCCTGAGGAGTTAAAAGAGAATTAAAGGAAGGTCCCAGGAAATAATCTCACAATTTTGTCTTTTGTTTACAGTATTTGTAAAGTACTTCAATCAAAAATGACCTTAGGCAGTATGACCCCCTAATTATAACATTCTACACTACTACATTACTACAGCTAGATGGCCTTCTACACTTTTAAAATACCCTTTTATTTCTGTGATGATCAGGTCACAGAACTAAAACGGATTTATGAGACTTCCATAATGCTGGAAACTTAAGTGTGCCTCCGAAGACAGCATTTTCCACAATGTGGGAACCACTACTGAGACTTACTTTCTAACTCATGCTCTCTTACCTCAATGGAAGGGATAAATCTTGCTGGGTAAATCTTGCCAGATAGTAATTTTGTTATTTGCCATCATCCCCAACTAGTATGGCCATTTGCAAGGAACTGTGAGAATTATAGTCCTAAACATCTGGAATGCACTGGGTGGTCTACCCTTGAGGAACATAAGTTGTTCCACAGCAAGAGGGGAAATAAAGTTCCCAGGAGCTTAATGTCTATGGAGATTCTCAGTCATCAGGACAAGATTCAACAGTTGATATGCATTTAAAAGACAAAGGCCACTCTTTTGAAGACAGCAAACTCCACACTTTGGACAGAGAGGACTGCTGGTTTGAAAGAGGGGTCAAAGAAGCCATCTATGTCAAAACTGAACAGCCCTCTCTCAACAGAGGGGTAGGGATATGACATCTATCTCCAGTCTATAACACAGTCCTTTCAGCAGTTCCAAGAAGGCTCCACAGTCATTTGCACTACCCAGGTGACCCTGAGGACACAGATAACCCCCCTGTCAATATCCAGCTTGAGAATCCAAATAAAACTCCAGGTTCATTCTGTCTATTGAGTACACTGCATGGTAATGTCTAATCAAAACTAACTCTGAGGTTCCAACACCAATTCATAGACTTAAACAATAATTTTCCCAGCCAAATCCCCAATGTATTATGTAATCCATATAAACAAGTTCATGTTATGGGAACTGTCTGTTTCAAATCCACATCTGTTCTGGTGTCCTTAACAAGGCTTCAGGCTCCCACAGTCTGTAGCTGAATCATAGAAGTTTCGTTTCTCCATCTAACCCACTTGAAAGTAATACCTCCCCACCTTACTCTAAAGGCAAGTTGAAACACAAGGGCACGTAGCTGCCAAAGTTTCATCCTTGACACCCCCAAGTGGCCTCAACAACTCTCTAAAAGAATGTAAATGACCAGCTGCCTGCAAAGAAATATAAATCCTTCCATTCCTCACTATCCAGTCAGAGCTGAAGAAGCTTCTTGGATGAGAAGCAAAACATCTTCAAAAAAAACCCAAGAAGGTCCAGTTGCTTTTTGAAAAAGCACCTTTGGGATTCCCAGGAGCTTAAAGCATATATTATGAAACATCTGACTCCTCTCCAATACTGGAAGAGAAAAGAAAAAAAAATCAGCAGCTGTTTTGGAACTGAGAGTAATTCAAGAACTTTCAGCAGGTGCCACTTTGGGCTGCCAAGTTCTTCAGCAAAGGAAGACCCTGATGTACTTTAAGCAGCAGGACAAAAAGAGAGGTTGGTGAATGAAAAAGCCAGAAAGACCTTTGAGAAAGTTTCCCCTTCAAAGACTGAGACAACAGTGGAAAAGATGGGTAATCTGCACTCACTTTTTCTCTTTAAAAAGTCATTTCTGCCATCCAATTTGTAACTCCTAATTCTTAGACAGCAGGTAAAACTGCAGCCAAACTACCTGTGATAAGTTTTGTTCAGTCACAGAGTTTAAAAGTGCTATTGGCCTTGCAATAGATAGGAAACTGTTACTGGGGAAAAGACCCAGGAAACTGAAGATATGTAGTGTCAT
Source organism: Protobothrops mucrosquamatus (assembly GCF_001527695.2). NCBI lineage: Eukaryota > Metazoa > Chordata > Lepidosauria > Squamata > Viperidae > Protobothrops > Protobothrops mucrosquamatus. The sequence continues at coordinate 245,771 of NW_015386969.1, forward strand.
AGTGAAAGCTGGAAGAGAAGACTACAGAGCCTGCAGGCTTTTTTTTAAGGGATGGAGATAAAGAAATGCAACTATTATGTTAATGAATACACAACACTAGCACATAACAGGTCCTCTAGCTTAATACAGTTTCAGACAAGTTGAAGTCTAGACTGAGGATTATTTTTATTTTTTGCAAACAATAAAGCAGGAGACAAGAAATTGTCATGATAGATCCCAGGACACAGATGTTAATAATGGGCACAGACCTAGGTCTTTCTATTACTCATTAAGTAATAACTGTTAGGCAGGTGCGTTTGGAGATTTCAAAGAGCAGCAACATGTTGCTTTTAATAAACTTGCAGTTTGCCTGCTCAAAGTGTAGAGTGGGCCTTGTGACTTTTGTTCTCTCTCTCATGGGCTAAAACCAATAGCTGTTTTTGCAAACTCAGTTTGACAGCATCTCGGGCAGCACTATTTTGCCTCTGTTATAAAAAATATTTTGGCCTGAATAGCCCTGAGCTGGAAAAAAAAAAGCAGCAATTGGAACTGGAATGTATGTTTGCTCCCATCCTTTTAAAAGGATGTGAAGAGTAAATTTAGCCATAGACAATCTTCTCAATAGAAGATGATGCTTGGATAGATGTACCACTTCAAACTGCAAATACTGGGCAGAAGCATCTCCTTTCATGAATTCCTGTGCCATCTTTTGCTCATTTTTCTCTTTCTCCCTTGCCTACAAGTAAGAAAATAGGGTGAAAGCTGACTACCTATCACCTTGAGATATTATTTTTCTATTGTATGCAGTTTCTACAAGGGTAAGCGACAGGGGCATCTCCAAGGAGGATTTAAAAAATCCAGATTATGGGTGTGATTGTGTAACTGAAGGCCCATAGTTTATGTGTGTTGTGTGGGGAAAAAAGGGGGAGGCATGGATTGAATGATTGCAGTAGGCATCGCTGGAAAACAGTCTATTGTCACCTAGAACAGTGTTTCTCAACCTTAGCAAATTGGAAGATATGTGGACTTCATTTTCCAGAATTCCCCAGCCAGCATGAGTTTAAATCAGGGGTCCCCAACCCCTGGTCCGTGGACCGGTACTAGGCTGCGGCATGCCAGCAACCGGTCCACACAAAGAAGCAAAGCCCCATCCATGGGATGCAGGCAGCATACAAAACCATGTACTCTCCGGTCCGCAGAAAAACCTTTCTCCATGGAACCGGTCCCTGCTGCCCAAAAGGTTGGGGATCTTTGGTTTAAATGATCTAGAATTTAAAGAGAAGACTCTCCAAATCAGCAAGATATTGGTTGCATTTATACATCACACTATGCTTTTGTTATCCATAGTTTAAGCCACAGTAAGATATTCACACCATGCTTAATTAAAAATAGAGCTATACAGAATCCAAACCTGATTCTTCCAGAACTTTGTTTAAACTAAAGATGGCCTCAAATTCAGCTCACCTGCTAATGACTTCATATCCCTATAATTTTCTTTTGAACAAGATAGAAGTGATTGCTACCGTCTTCTTCTGGACTGCTTTTTTTCCAACTTGAAAAAAAAATAGCTTAAAGTTCTAATATTTTCTGGTGGTTTCCCATTCAAAAACTGACCTGATCTGACCGTACAGAGTTTAGAAAAAAATCTTCCCACATTGGCAAAGCACTTTCATCTGCATTAGCTGTAGGCTAACAAAAAAGAGAGAGAGAGAGACAGCTGAGAATGAGGCAGCCTTAGGATGAAATAAGAGAAATGTTATGTATATTTAATTAGATTATTTAATTAGATCAGCCTATGCTTGGCATGAAATAGATTTCAACTTGCACTGAGGCAAAGAAATAATGCCACATGTCTCTTCTTTCCTGCTTACCTGTTTGAAAAACAGAATATTAAATGAACAAAATATAATATGGTAAGCGGCTAACTACAATTTCAGAAAAGTTACCATCAAAACATGTATTGTTTTAAAAACAATGAGTGATCTATAAGAGGATGATACACATATTTAGACCATAGACCTGGAGGAATGTTGTCCATGGGGTCACGATGGGTCGGACACGACTTCACAACTAACAACAACAAAATTATAATAAACTTTGAAGATGCCACAATTTGTTCTTTTGCTCTGTACAGCAACCCACATTGTACTTCATGTTGTATTTTGCTAACTACAGAGTCAGCGATGGTTTTAAATCTGCTTTCAGAAATCGGATCTGAATTTGAAAACTAGTAAAGTCTACAGAGATTAATATGGAAGAGGCATTATGTAAGCAAAAAGGAGCATCTGAAAGCGTTTGTGGTTTCATTTTAACAGCCTCAGGATTAACATTGACTAATAAAAATACAAATAAAGCCATCTGGTCTTCCTTTTTAATGCATTTTTGCAGTGTTTTCTAATACGCTACCTTCATCTATACAAATATTGAGGGGGAATTCTTACTGTATGATTCAAATATTGCATTTTTTTTCTTTAAATATATTGTCACAAACCTGACCATCTTAAAGAGTGGCTTTCTGCAGGCAGCATGTTTCTAGCTTTTTAACCAAATATAGTACATGTATTGATTTTAGCTTTACATAAGAGGGGAAATACATATTCACTCTTTTTATGATTCAGAATTCAGACAAAGCCAGAGATTTATTTCATAATCTTAGCTGCTCCTAAGATCAGCATCTGTACTACCTTTCATAACACAAAGAGGTGCAAAAATTGACCGGTTATTTTTTTTAATCTTAGATCCATATAAAGTTAAGCAAACAACATTAAAGTTAAAATTGACAACTGTAGAGGAAGGATGCACTTGCTATTAGCTAGCATTTTTTTTTTAAGATATGCCCTACTCTATTATTTTCAGTTGAGACTGTGCAATTGCTCCAACAACTTTTTTTTTTACATAAACATTCTAAAGATTCTTCACGAAATCCTTTCCAGTAATTTGAACCTATGCCTTAATGACCACTATAAGTGTTAAGCTAGATACTAACAGATCTTTAAATTAACTCTGTTGAAATATAAGGTGTCTTTACAAAGTTCACAGTACCTACAGGTAAAAAGTTAAATAATACAGTTGATTATCTCACTGCTGATTAGTTCAGGGAACATGTCAATCAGGCCTGGAGGTTCTGGGCAGAGGGCCTGTGTGAGGAAGTTGTTTTCTAGCTCCTCTTAGTCTGTTGCTCCCCCCCCCTTCCCTTCCCTTCCAAATGAATTTACGGAAAATGTATTAGGAATTTGACAAAGCATCCGTAGGGCAATTATCTATGAGCAAAGTCAAATGAGATAGGAGTCTGCTGAGTCTTCTATCTCATTTGACTTTGAAGTTACTTACACATTGACCTTTTGAAGATCTTTAATCTGTAGATTTATCTTATTTCTAAAACGACAGTAATTGTTTTAAAATGAATTCTGCTACAGTTTAATTCTGGGAGGCGACTATGAGACCAATGAATTCTACCGTAGCTGTATTCAGAGACATACTGGAAGAGGTCCAGAGCAATACTGATTAGGGGGCTAAATCCAATCCCTCCAAAGAGAGATTAAAAGAGTTTGAGAAGAGGAAGGTGGGTATGATATCACTCTTTCTAGACATGATCTCAGTCATAACGCAGGATATGGGATCACAGATTTAAGTGAGGAGATTTTTAACAATCAGGATCTGCTTTGTTCTTATACTTTAAGAGCTATTCAACAGTGGAAATTATTATAGTGAATATTTTTAAGCAGAATGGCTAGGAACTCTGGAAGTAGTAATACTAAAATGAGTGCCAAGCTGAAGAAGATTACTTTAAAATAGAGGTGTCCAATTCTGGCAACTTTAAAACTTGCTGATTTCAGCCA
>NW_015386969.1:249991-269554 GCF_001527695.2 Protobothrops mucrosquamatus
TTTTAGGCAGGGATAATTTTAAAAGTATTTTAATTGGAAACACAGCTTGTAATATTTGGTTTTAATTCGGCTTTTATCGGGGTTTATTTTCTGTATTTTTGTATTTTGTAATTTTTTGTATTTTGTGTTTATTATTTGTTTTTAATATGCTGTGAACCGCCCTGAGTCCTATGGGAGAAGGGCGGTATACAAATTAAAAAAATAAATAAATAAATAAATAAATAAATAACAAAATTATAATAAACTTTGAAGATGCCACAATTTGTTCTTTTGCTCTGTACAGCAACCCACATTGTACTTCATGTTGTATTTTGCTAACTACAGAGTCAGCGATGGTTTTAAATCTGCTTTCAGAAATCGGATCTGAATTTGAAAACTAGTCAAGTCTACAGAGATTAATATGGAAGAGGCATTATGTAAGCAAAAAGGAGCATCTGAAAGCGTTTGTGGTTTCATTTTAACAGCCTCAGGATTAACACTGACTAAAAAAAATACAAATAAAGCCATCTGGTCTTCCTTTTTAATGCATTTTTGCAGTGTTTTCTAATACGCTACCTTCATCTATACAAATATTGAGGGGGAATTCTTACTGTATGATTCAAATATTGCATTTTTTTTCTTTAAATATATTGTCACAAACCTGACCATCTTAAAGAGTGGCTTTCTGCAGGCAGCATGTTTCTAGCTTTTTAACCAAATATAGTACATGTATTGATTTTAGCTTTACATAAGAGGGGAAATACATATTCACTCTTTTTATGATTCAGAATTCAGACAAAGCCAGAGATTTATTTCATAATCTTAGCTGCTCCTAAGATCAGCATCTGTACTACCTATCATAACACAAAGAGGTGCAAAAATTGACCGGTTATTTTTTTTAATCTTAGATCCATATAAAGTTAAGCAAACAACATTAAAGTTAAAATTGACAACTGTAGAGGAAGGATGCACTTGCTATTAGCTAGCATTTTCTTTGAAGATATGCCCTACTCTATTATTTTCAGTTGAGACTGTGCAATTGCTCCAACAACTTTTTTTTTTACATAAACATTCTAAAGATTCTTCACGAAATCCTTTCCAGTAATTTGAACCTATGCCTTAATGACCACTATAAGTGTTAAGCTAGATACTAACAGATCTTTAAATTAACTGTTGAAATATAAGGTGTCTTTACAAAGTTCACAGTACCTACAGATAAAAAGTTAAATAATACAGTTGATTATCTCACTGCTGATTAGTTCAGGGAACATGTCAATCAGGCCTGGAGGTTCTGGGCAGAGGGCCTGTGTGAGGAAGTTGTTTTCTAGCTCCTCTTAGTCTGTTGCTCCCCCCCCTTCCCTTCCCAATGAATTTACCGAAAATGTATTAGGAATTTGACAAAGCATCCGTAGGGCAATTATCTATGAGCAAAGTCAAATGAGATAGGAGTCTGCTGAGTCTTCTATCTCATTTGACTTTGAAGTTACTTACACATTGACCTTTTGAAGATCTTTAATCTGTAGATTTATCTTATTTCTAAAACGACAGTAATTGTTTTAAAATGAATTCTGCTACAGTTTAATTCTGGGAGGCGACTATGAGACCAATGAATTCTACCGTAGCTGTATTCAGAGACATACTGGAAGAGGTCCAGAGCAATACTGATTAGGGGGCTAAATCCAATCCCTCCAAAGAGAGATTAAAAGAGTTTGAGAAGAGGAAGGTGGGTATGATATCACTCTTTCTAGACATGATCTCAGTCAAAACACAGGATATGGGATCACAGATTTAAGTGAAGAGGTTTTTAACAATCAGGATCTGCTTTGTTCTTATACTTTAAGAGCTATTCAACAGTGGAAATTATTATAGTGAATATTTTTAAGCAGAATGGCTAGGAACTCTGGAAGTAGTAATACTAAAATGAGTGCCAAGCTGAAGAAGATTACTTTAAAATAGAGGTGTCCAATTCTGGCAACTTTAAAACTTGCTGATTTCAGCCATGTTGGGGGATTCTGAGAGTTGAATTCCACAGGTTGCCAAGATTGGGCATCCCTGCTTTAGAAAATTCTCAAAGCCTGTTTTAGGCCTGAAATCTGTACATAAATTAGCTAAATTACTTAGCTTTCTGAAATCTGGCTTCAGTAGAACTACTTTTGAATAAACATTTCCTCAAAGTTTGCCTGAGAGGGAGGATTCTCTCTCAAACATTCCTTTAAAATTCCCATAATCAAAGTATCACAGCTGAGCCCAAATAATCCTACAGGCCATAATTAAAGGCCATTGTGACACCCTGTCAACAAAAACCTCCTTTAGCCAGTGTGTGCACGTACGTAGGTATATTCCTCATGAGTAAGTCTAACACTGATGCTAAAAACAAATTGTTTTCGCTAGTATATTTGTAAATGTGAAAAGCATGTTTTATGTATGCATTTGGTAACACTCATGGATCTGAAGTCAGCCAAGCCATGGATGGTATTATACTTGTAAGTCTTGGTAGCATGCTAGCTACTTAAGGGTTTTTTTTCAAACTGTTCTGTTTTGAAAATGCTTTGGAAATATTTAGTACAGTAACAAGAGTGGGCAATCATGCTTCCCGATTTCCTTTATGATTTAAATGTTCCCTTTCTGCATTTCCTCTTTTGTCTTGCAGCAGATTCAACATACATTTCATATAGGGATGCTTTTCTAGAAGTCTTCACAAAGCAACCCAGGACATTTTGACTTGCAATGTTGGGGGAAAAAACTTTTGGTAAAATTGGCTCAACTCTACTCCACCTGTATATTTTTCATGACCAATGTGCTTTCTATCCTTAATTAGGCTGCAAATGATTTTATTTCTGTGAAGACCTATGCAGGATTTTTTTATTTCACTAAATTAAAACAGTATAATTCAGCGTTTCTCATCCTCAATGACTTTAAGATGTGTGAACTTCAATTCCCAGAATTCCCCCCAACATGCCGGCTGCAACAGTAAATTGATCACCTCTTAAAAGTTGCTGAGGTTGTTGAAACATTGTTATAAATCATTCCTTGCCTACAATAAGATAAATATTGCAAATTCATTATAAGATTCCTTCCTCCCAGGGACTAAAAAGAGTACCAATAATAGTATTAGTTCCATAGGTGTATTTTCTCTGAGACAAAGTTTTCATCACAACTACCTTTGAGGTAAGTTAGTCTGAGAGAGTACAAGGTTATTTCTTTGCTTGTTTGCTTCATTTAGATCAGTGTTTCTCAACCTTGACAATTTTAAGGCATGTGGACTTCAACTCCCAGAATTCCACAGCCAGCAATGCTGGCTGTGGAATTCTGGGAGTTGAAGTCCACATGCCTTAAAATTGTCAAGGTTGAGAAACACTGATTTAGATCTCACCTTTCCTGCAAAAGCTCAAAATGGCAGTGCATAATATTCACTGCTCCAGTTTTTCTCCACAAGAACCTTGTGAGGAAGACAGCTGAGAGACGATGATTAACTCTAATTCAGAAGGAGTTCACATTAACTTTTCTAGCATATTTTATTAAAAGGGATAAGGTTTTATAACCACAGAAGAGCATTTGATTGACCCAAAGTTACCTAGTGAATTTACAACTGAAATGTGGTTGTGGTCTTGAGTGTTTCATCTTGGTCCAGCCTCCTAGCTACTATATCCCACTGGATTTCACTGTAATTTGCTTAGCTTCCCAGCTGAAGTAGAATTTGAACCTGCATCTCTCAAGTTCAAACACCATTAAATGTATAAATTCCAAACTCTGTAAAGAAGCTGGGAACTAAGACTCTTATTCCTGGATGTTCCACATAGGAAAATGTCCAGCAAGTGTTTGCAAATGGTGAATATCGTTGAGCAGTATCCCAACCACTTTTGCTAATCAATGCAATGAACTGCTTTTGAAGATGTAAAATCTAGAGACCAAACTTAGTTAGACCAACTGACGTTTGAAGGCATCCACATGGAAGGAGAAGGTTGAGTCTTTTCTGCCTGCAATGCCTGTTTTACCCTCTCTGATCACCGCTAGGGTGAAAAAATGCTGAGAATGGTAGAGATGCTATGGCTGGAACAGCTCCATTTTGTAGCTTTTCCTGCTAGCCATTTCCACCTTCAAAGGAAAATTAACTTTATGATTTTTTTCTCCTACCTTTTCATTATCAAAAACAATCTCTAATCACAGTTAAATCCCTTCTTATTCTGAGAACACATGGAAGCCATAGTTTAGGTCTAACTGCAAGATGGGGGGTGGGGGTGGGCATATAAATTTAATAAATAACCTAACCTACAAGTCATGAGTACAAATGGGGTCTAAGGCATTTAACCGTGACCCATAAACTAATCCCCTGGATTGAATTCATGGGTCCTTACATTACCTTCAATTACAGAGAATTTGAAGTCAGACTTTCTGAAGTCTTTTTTTAAAATCTGACTTTCATTCAAATTTTTATTATAGTTTTGAGAATACTCTATCAACATGTGCATCCAATCTAACCCATTAAAACATGAAAACAAAATGGAAAAACATACTGTTGTGCAAGCTTAAGTGATAAAATTCCATTCTTTTTTCTTCCTTGATGACTTTGATTGGATTACAGGTGGATAATGCAGTTCAGGGCACATGATCACGCTGTGGCTGCACTCTTTCTTCCAGCAGGTCCCTTTACAATGATGTTATCATTACACGATCAGAATTTTCCTGAATCACCAGACCAAGGTGAGCAGATCACCTGAGCTGCTTACTTGCTCGTGACTATGTCTCTCTCTCTCACACATACACAATCTGAAGGTACACAATCTTCTTTGATGAAACCATGGGTGCTCCTTTTTCACTTCTCCTCCCCCAAATTAGTCTTGTAGAGAACTTATTCAAGGGACATTAACACCATGTGGAAAGTGGGAGCTTGTACAACTTTTTTTTTTCTTCACGAGTTAAATTAGAACTCGGTCTCCAAATCCCCCCCCCATCCCCCATAAATTCCCTTGTACTTGAGTTTAATCAGTTTAAGTGAATCAACACAGCCCAAGTCTTTCAGTCAATAGCTATCTCACTTTATGACCAGCAACCATTGTCTGAGTAATGTAAACCCACCTTTAACTACTCCTAATTGTATTCATTTTTGGAACACTTTAGCACAATAGGGAGTTACCACTATGGTGACATTGCCTTGCCCTCTCTTGTTTGAAAAGAGTCCCTTGCTTCTGTCAATGGACACAGGTTTTGCCTTTGAAAGGTTGAATTGAGTGTTTACTTAGGTGGGAGTTAACTGAGCACATTGTTACAAACATAGCCTTGGAACTATAGAATTTATCAAGGAGCAGTTTTGTCCACATTCTTTCATTAGCCTAAGCATGAGGTCAGCCCTAACATTTTACCACCGGTCTAAAGATGCTTTGCTTTCATTTTATTGTTCTTTGCTTTTTCTTGTTTTTGAGCAGGGTAGTGTCAATAATAGGTTTAATTAACATTCGAATTGTCTCTAGTATTTCTTTGATTAATGTGAAAACCCAAATTTATTTTAGTAGTATGTTAATTCTGTGCACCTACAATGGAAAAAAAAAAACCCCATACGTTTCTTCTATGGTAGAAATTTTGTTTAGGAAGCATTTGTTGCTTCCTTTCTTGAGAGTAAACCCTGTTGACAATCTTTTGCTTAACCATGATTTAATAAGTCATAATCAAATTCTGCATGCAGCAGGCTAAGTAAGTCACATTATGGTTTAGTGTGTGACATGTGAACCAGGCCACGAGTTATAATAAGATGCAGGTTTGTGTTTTCCAGTTTTGGATGCAATAACTAATGTTGGTCTCTTTTGCTTTGTACCGATTCTGATTAATATTTTTGATGAAGTCAAAAACCTTTCTAGTTCCACATAGAATAGTTTAATAAAGGTCTTGTATCATTATTGCTGTTTCCCTTTTTATTTTAATAGACCTACCTACCAGCATTATTCATTAAACTAAACTGCCTCTCACTTTCATCATTTTAATGTCTCAATATGCATCACCCATATTGAAAGTTTGATATATGCAAATATGCTTAGTTTATTAAATGAAAGACTGTGATAGGTGTTTCCCCATGCAATCTTATCCATGTGTATTCAATAGGATTTATCAACTTGTAAACATGTATAGGACTGAGTCCAAAAACTTACATCCAAAGAATTATGAACTATATATAACTATATTCTTAAAGGATCTAATTGTGAATGTCTTGAAGGATTCAGAGGAATTTTCCTTCGTTTAGATGAAAATAATTATATCTACCATTCCCCTTCTAAGTAATACGGTACTGTTGCAGCTTCTCAGGTGGGCACCATCCATTTACAAATTTGTTAGTTAATTGCATTTAAAATAATCTAATTAGACCTTATGTTCTGTTAACAATAGCAGTCCCTTAATTTGCACAAGCCATTTACACCTTTCTAGGTGATCTCAATCTTAATTTGTCTAATCCTTTTTCCCCTTCTGAGATCTTATATGATAAGGGTAGCTGGCAATTACTAAAACTGTATTTCACTTGTCTGAGCAGGTTATTTGGCCTGCTTATCAATAGCATAATTTGAGAACTTTGCATTTCATTGCATATCTTGGTTTGTTTAAAGTCACAGGGTACAAACTGAATTTTGCAACTAGGGTTATTTAACATAAGCCTCCTTGTCAAACTGACCTCCAGTTCCCCCTCCCTCCATTGTCATTTTAATAACTATCTTCCCTGATACCGCAGGACAAAGGGAGATAGGGAAACAATTTCAATACCTGGCTGATCATGGAATGTTAGAGGTGGAAAAGACCATTTGGTCACCAAGAATCTAAATCAGTGTATCCACAATATCAACTTGAACAACCCTGAACAGGAAGTACACATTAGGATAAAGGTTTAATGTGAAGTCTTCTGCATACTACAATTAGGGAAAGAATGATTGGTTTTTATGGCGTAAGCAATCAGTTCTTACCAAGTAACAAATCCAGGACAAAATTGGCCAACATTAAGTGTATTAAAGTTGATTTCATTAGAAGTCCAAAGCAAACCGATTGAGGCTGTAGTCCTACTTTAGGTATCTGGTGGGCTTAATATAAAAAAGTGTTAATTCTGCTGAATGTTTCGCTTCTGACAATGATTTGGGGGCTTGGCTGAAGGAGTCCTGGAGAGGGCGCTCATGGCCTTGTGGAGAGCCAAATGAAGACATTCTAACAGTACTGCAAGGCTTCCTTTTCTCATTCGTATATATAATAATATACATAATCTCATTCGTTCCTGGTGCCTCATTCGTATATATAATAAGCCATTAAATCATCTCTATATGTGTAGTTTAATTTCTGTATCCCAACAGTTGATCCTGTAATAAACCCCCCAAACTCACCAATCATTATATAATGTTTCCTAGAAAAAGGCAAGCATTTTTTTTTCGGGTTTTCCCAACCTGGTGCCCACAGAAGTGTCAGACTTCCCAATATTCTGTGCCCCACTGGTTTAGGAACCATGTGTCAGACTTCCCAATATACATCAGGCGAGAACCTAGCTCGGGGGTAGGCAACCTTGGCTCTTTTATGACTCGTGGACTTCAACTCCCAGAATTCCTGAGCCAGCTATGCTGGCTCAGGAATTCTGGGAGTTGAAGTCCACGAGTCATAAAAGAGCCAAGGTTGCCTACCCCTGACCTAGCTGGAACAAGGGAGCCGGTTTAGGTACTGTGGCTGGATTTAGACATCAACTTAGGTTGCAAGGGCCAGCACCACCTGTTGAATAACCAGCCGTGAGAACTCAGGTCCCCACGGCCCTTACTTTCTGTTCACCAAGAACCGACCTTTCTCCAGTTCAGTTCCAAAGCAGGTGCGGGTTGCGGACAGGCGGGCAACAACAACAACAACCTCGCGTGGATCCATCCGCTCGTCCTGCCGCCTCAGGAACTCCGCGCCTGTCCTCAACCCCGACCGGAGAGGAAAAACTCGCGAGGGCTGGCGCGGAAGACCGTTATGGCCCGGGAGGATGGGAGGCGGGGGGGGTCGGTGGGAGAAATGAGGAAGATGTCGAGAGGGTGTAAAGGCTTTGCGGATTTCCCCTGCAAGAAGATGGTCGGCGGGCGGTTCCCGTTTCGGACAACCGCGGCACGTGCTTGCGGGATCGCTTTTTTTTTAAATTTTTATTGAAGAAATCGGGGTGGCGCGTCGTCATTTCCCCTCTACGGAATCGATTTGGCTTCGCTTTCCTCCTCCTTTGGAAATAAATGCTGACCCCGCATGTGAAAGACCTCTTTTCTTAGCTTGGAGAAGGGGGAGGTCGGGACCCACTGCTTCCATTCCCCCCCGAAAACGCGTCGGGAAAGGTCGCACCTTTGTTCCTTCTGTTCCCCCCCTCCTTCCCCCCCCCCCCGCTCCGGAGGCTCCCGAAATAAGGGTGGCGATCATGGGACGGGGCCTCCCAGGAGACACGAGCGGATGTAGGCTTGGGGGGGGGGGTTGATTCCTTTGTACTCTTAGTTTTTTCCTAACACTGCAAGCGTTGTGCGTCGGGACGGGAAGAGGCGGCACAGACCTAAGGCAAGGGGTGGGGATGATGGGAGGGATAGTCCAAACACAGTTGAAAGCGCCGGGCTGAGAAAAGCTGCAAACGCTCCACGTGTTTCCATTAGGGGAACCTCGTTCGTTGAACTGAGCGGGCTTCATTCCAAAAGAAAACATCGACCGCGGAATGGACACGTGAACGCAGTCGCTCAGACAGGAATGGTTGACACGTGTGGTGGACTTCGCGGGGGAGGGGAATGGAATACTCAACGCTGATCCTGACACGCACGCACACAGACACACACACACACAGACACACAGACACAGCCGCCGAGGACAGATCTGCTCTTCAAGCAAAGTTGCTCCCACTTTCCTGAGCCGAGCCGACCCACAGACAGGTTTTTAATCCCACCCCAGAGTGAAAGTTACGTGGCCAGATCTCCAGGCCTGGCTTCCCCCCCCCCCCCCCCCAGCATTGGCGAGAGGTCTGGCCGCTCAGACGAGCCGTCAACCTCGCCGGTGGGTTTTGTTTGCGGAGCACCTGCTGGAAGAGGCTCGCAGCTGGACCCCTCCCCGCCTTTGTCGATTGGCTGCCAAGTGACACGGAGGGGGGGGGGCGGGTCGGCCTCGCCCACCTGCCGCTCGGCCCATATTAGCTCGTGGCTGAGCCGCTCCACTTGCTTACATCGCAGCGGCCTGGCGAGTGGCGGAGGGAGGATCCGGGTTTATTTGGGAAAGGAGAAGAAGAAGAAGAAGAAGAGGCGAGCGGCCGCGACTGCAGTTCTCTTCCCGCAGTAGCCTGGATCGGAGCCGCGTCGCCGCCAGAAAGATGCCGCGATCCTTCCTCGTCAAGAAACACTTTTCGGCCAGCAAGAAGCCCAATTACAGCGAATTGGAAAGCCAGACGGGTAGGCGCTGCGCCCGGGAAGAGAGAGAGGGTGGTGTGGGGGCTCTGGCAGTGCTTGGAGGGGGGGGGGAAGGACTGGCCAACTCAAATGCCCCGTGGAAGACGGGCTTGAATTGGTGGGGTGGGTGCCGGATTCAGCAGCGCAGCGGCTCCTGCTGAAAGTTTCCCGCTAATAACTTGGGGAGGGAAACATGTGGATCGTCTCCTTGCGGAGGACGCGGAGCGGCGGACACTAGCTAGCAATTAGGGAAGAAGTAATCCTGGTTTTAGGTTAGTTAGGTGCCATCCAGTCGGGCTCGGCTTGAAGACCGCGGAACAAGCTCCCACAAGTAGTAAATTGGGAATAAATCCCCTTGAGCTCAGCGGGCCTTCCTTCCGAAGAGCTCTGCAATGGAATGCTTTCCAAACCAGCTGTTTTTGGACTTGGAAATGCAAAACTCCAAGTCCCGTCAGCCTTTGTGCCACGGCTGTTTCAACCGGCCTAAAGCTATAGAGAAGTTTCGGTCCTTCCAAGAAGGGGGCTGGTGCTGTAGGTTTTGCTATTTTGGACCTCCCTCTGTGGCTAATTCCAACTGGAAAGGATGTTTCTGGCCCTTTGCATATGCCCAGAGAACTTGTCCAAGGGCTCCCTGAGCATGCCAAAAGCCAACCGATCTCAAAAAAGAGGTAGGGTTGTGTCCAGTTCTGCAGGAATTTTTCTCTCTAATAGATTTCCTTGGGTCTCTTTTGCAGTGATCATCTCTCCGTTTTTGTACGACAAGTACCCCTTGTCTGTCATCCCTCAACCAGATCTCCTGAGTGCTGGCTCTTACTACCCTCCTCTAGCCTGGGACACTGGGCTGTTCTCTAACTTCTTCACCTCGGAATCGGAGTACCAGAAAAGTGCAGCTTCTCCGCCCAGCCCTGATTCCAAACCCCTGGACCTGACCTCCTTGTCAAGTGAAGAAGAGGATGGCAAGACCAGCTCTGACCCGCCCAGCCCAGCCTCCTCTGCCACGGAAGCCGAGAAATTCCACTGCAGCCAGTGCAGCAAGTCCTACTCCACTTTTGCTGGCCTTTCCAAGCACAGACAGTTGCATTGTGATTCCCAGACCAGGAAATCTTTCAGCTGTAAATATTGTGAAAAGGAATATGTGAGCTTGGGGGCTCTCAAGATGCACATCCGAAGCCATACCTTGCCCTGCGTGTGCAAAATCTGTGGCAAAGCATTCTCAAGGCCATGGCTCCTGCAGGGCCACATCAGAACGCACACTGGTAAAGATCTGAATTCTTCTGTTTGTGTGTCTGGTCCTTGTTATCTTCCTCTCTTATCTTTTCTCTAGCCCCAGTCCTCTCTACCTTGCTTGTAACCTGATTCACGTCAACACTGCCTGTGGCTTATCAGAGGAGATAAGGCTCTCCAAATGGAGTTTCTCTGAAAAAAAAACAAAACACCCTGTTTTAATTAAGACCTTTTAAAAACAGATTTGCCTGAAATCCACCCTGTTTGGACTTATACTTGCCAACCTCTGACTTAATTGATTTTGGACTCCCTTTTTGTATTCAGTGGCTATATTTGCACAACACACTGAGCCCAACCCCATTATAGAACAGTTCAATTAATTCATAGTTTAATATGCAGGGTAAGTCCACATAATCATGGATAAAGGGTGCCCTGCAAAGCTAGGATACCTTTGTAAGCAAATCTAGACTTGTTTATAAGTCAATGGCATTTTTCTCAGTACCTTTATTACTTGGTTTTTTTATCCCGTCTTTCTAATCGGGCCACAGCCTTTGCACAACACATTGATCCAAAAATTAGCCAACATTCTAGCATGTGTGAATGCAGGCCATGTGATTAGAAGGTGGTCCTAGATGTTCTGTAAGCATAGAACACTGGGTTAATTCGGTATTCCTGTAAATACTACCCTCCTAAAGCAGCTACCTGGTTACAACTCCCACCCTTTTTCCATTGTTTTGTTAGTTTACATAAGACTTGGAGTGGTCCTGGGGTAATGATTCCACAGCCACATCATCATGCCTACTTAGTTTGGACACAGACGCCCTGAAGCCAGCTCAGCAGGCACTCCATCATGTGAATCAGCCTTGAGTCATTCCAAGCACACACAATGTGTGTGTGTGTGTGGGGGGTGTGTGTTATACTGAAAGGGCTTGTGAGCATTGCAGTCTAATGCAGGGCAGCCAGTGCCAAACCCTCTCCTCTATTTCCCTTGCTTATATTTGCATTTCAACCCTCTTCAAGGTCTCTCCTATTCCCCCCCACTCTTCTTTCTTGTCTAACCTCCGGTATATAAAACATAGTGCTAAACATGGGCCATACATTTGCAGGCAGGGAGGGAGGGGGGGGGAACAGCCTACTTCCTCATTTTTCCTACATGGAAGGCCCCTGAAAGCTCCCTCTGATATCTGACGCCTTCCCTGGTGCAAGCAGGATGTGCTGCCTTCTGGGCACAAAAAGTTGGTGTTGGGAGATGCTTCATTCCAGCATTGTTTGCCTAATGGGACCGTGGAAATGGTGGGGAAGGGCTTTTGGAAGCCAGGAGCTGCCTTGGCAGGTGCTCTTAGGGAGCTGGGTTTGCTCTTCCCTTCCTGCACCTGTTACTGTAACGCCCCAGGCTCGGCACCAGATTCCACAGCTGTGGCTTTTTGAGTGTTTAATCCAAGGAGTATCGCATTTACAATGCTTTTTTCCCCCCAAGCAGCTTTTGTGTTGGGCGGGTGGAGGGGGCAGGATCCTTTAATTGTTACTTAGTGCTGATTTCACACCCTTTTAAAAGTCCTAAAGATGACTGCCTGAAGGAAGCCAGAAAGACTTAATTGTGCTTTCCAAATGGAGAGCAGCCTGTTGGTGAGCTCCAGAAGAATTTTCTCCGGTCAGGAATTCAACCCGGCTTTAGTGGTTGAGGCTTGAAGGAGGGGGAGGGAGAGGAAGGAAAGGAGGAGGAAACTCTGAAAAGGATATAGTTATATTGGAATGGGGATGCAATTAATGTTTCAGGTTTTGCTGCACTAAGTTGGCAGAAGAGGGCATTTTGTACCAATGCTGGGAGCTCTTTGTCAATGTACGGTATGTAGACCAGTGCAATACATGTATTTTTAAAGTAAGCACCTTTGGTATCTAAGGATGTTATTCTCCAGATAATATGTGTAGGATCTTGGAGTTCCCTACACACTCACTTGAACCAAGCTCCATTAGAATAAAAGTAAAATCTTCCTGATTCCAGGTGGATTTTTGTTGACAACTTGGATATATTATTTTGGCAAAAATTGGGAAAGGGGGGCTTAACCTGCAACCTAGTATATGTATTACTTGGTGGTCTCCCACCCAAGAACAGACTACTTTGCTTAGCTTTTTGAGGACACAATAAGCACAATCCAGCTTCAAAGTTCAGGCCCTGCTTTTTGTCCTTTGAAATAAAGAGACTTGGTTTTTAATATCTTTATTTTAGAATCTGGCACGTGTCAGATTTAAACCTGGGCTAATGTCTTGAATACAAAACCATTTATGTATTTGGTGATTCAAGCAGAATTTATTTCCTAACTATGAATTGTGTTCTAGAAATTTGCTTAAACCTGGGTTGAATGCTTGGATTTTACTTGTAGTACTGAAAGATCAGGAATGTGACATATATAAAGGGCCAGGAAGTGATTTTTGACTTCTGTCACATGTTTTGTCAAGATTCAGGCTGATGATCCTTTTTATTCTTTTATCTTTCTAGGGGAAAAGCCATTTTCCTGCACGCACTGTAGCCGGGCCTTTGCTGATCGCTCCAATCTCCGTGCTCATCTGCAGACTCATTCAGATGTTAAGAAGTATCAGTGTAAAACTTGCTCCCGGACTTTCTCTCGCATGTCACTTCTCCACAAACATGAAGAAACAGGCTGCATTGGAACCCGTTGAATACCATGGACTCCTCCGTGCAAAGCCATGTATTGTAACTAGTGTCCCTAGGAAAATAGTTCTGCTGAGCTGCCACAAACAGCTTATATTGAAATCTGGTTGTTTCCAGCTGCTTTCAGGCCTTAAAGCATCATACACAATGCTTCTTTCACTCTTTGTCTTCCAGAGAATTTTTCAAACCTGATTTGCCTTTGTATTCCATTCCCTGGCCCTAAAAGTGGCAAAATGCTTCTTGATTCAAGCCCATGGAAGACCATTGCTTCATCAGAAATGATGGGTTGCCAAACAACATGGGATGTTTTTTTTTAAAATGAGCTTCTAAAAGCTGGTGCCCTCCAGATGGCTCGGACAAATGTCCCCAGAATTTTTAGAAATGGAATTTTTGTCAGGGAATTCAGTATGTTAGAGCCCACACTGTGCAGGGTGGTACCAATACGGGAACAGCGTCTCCAAAAACTGACATGTAGCTAAAAACATCTTGTTGAGCTGCTCCTCAACTGGGTTCAGATACATCCTTGTAGGCAGATTATAGGGATAATGATTACCTCTTTCTCCTGCCCCCTCCCCCCCCACCGCATCTGATACTCAAGAGAGTTTACCGCCACCAATAATGGAAATCCATACCGGCTTTCATATCTAATAGCCATTGAGTCTTCTCCCTTCAGACTTTTTCCCAGCTCCTTCAAAGCCATCTAAATAGCATTCACTACCGTTTTACAAATGGGAAAAATATTTTGCCTACCTTGCCTGAAAGATCAGTCTTTTCATTTTTATCCTTAAAAAGAAGATGACCAGAATAAAAGATCCACAGTAGCTCATGACCCTGAATTGATATGCCTCTAAACAAAGGGCAAAAAGCTTAAGTGTTAACGCCTCCCCCCCCATCACCTCAAACTCCATTGCTCCTCGTATTGTGTCTGGACCCTCCTTAGGGCAGCTATGCAGGGATACAGTATTTCATTAGTTCTGGGTCAGCAGAGGGATAATTCCGCAATGCTTCAAAGACTTATGTCTGCAGAAGGCACTGGGTAGCCATTCAAAGCAAGGCTCCTGTTTACAAGAGCAGCTATGCACTCAAGCACCTGTTAATATGACTTCTTTTAACAACTGCTTTTTTCAAAAGAACTGTGACTAATAGCAGGCACTTGTCAGGCGATTCAATAGCCGCCTGGGCAGGGAAGGCTGCCCCATTGACAGGTGTGTGCCAAAAGAGCTACTTAAGGTTATTGACAGGTGCCTCCTGAATGCATTTCTTTTGTACATTGTTTCCACATCATCAACAACAACAAAAGATGAAAAACAAAAAGGGTATGTTTACATTTCAAAGGTACACTGGTATTTATATATTTTTGTGCCACAATTTTATACTGAATTTAAAAAAAATACTTTTTATATATAATTATATACAATTTATTGATATTCAATAAAAAGGGTAATTTATAATTTGGTTTTGTGCACTTTCTTGGCTGTACTTTTGTTTAATCATTTGCCATGGTTCAGGAATTGGCAGGTGCGAATAGCACTCTACAAGTGATTTGCAACTAAGATGCTAGGAGCTTATTCCAGAATATCAGTGGATCCATTGGACAGTGTTGGGAATCACTGCTGACTTTTGCCTCCGATCCCAGCCAATAGGCTGCTTCCCAGTGTATGCCTGTGAAGGAATGCGGTGCTTGAGCAAGAAAGATTGTCCAAATTTTGTAAGTCAGATACAGTTGCACTTAAGATATAATATAAATCATAGGAAGCAGATTTGTAGCAAAACATACTGTTTGACTTATGTTCCAAGTTTCCTGATTAGCTACATCTCCCTAGGGTTTCAGACAGGAATCTTTGCCAACCTTATTTGGAAGTGGTTAGGAGTGAACTTGTAATCTTACCTATCAAGATTTATCATCAAGCTGAGGGGGATGGGGTGCACTTTAGATCTTTCTTTCAACAACCTCTACTCTTCCCCTGAATTTTTAGCCCTATACTCTGATTTTTGTTTTTTATTTTACATTTTCCTGAAAACCAGAAGCACTGTGGGCTAGATCGAATACTCAGCTTCAAATGCAAAAACTTACTTGCAGTGCAGGGTTACTTGGTTATTACTCAAGTTTCCTGGAAGACCAACCACCTCTCTAGCCTCTCTAAATCTTTGTCAGACAAATTGTTTACAAGGAAACTCTTCCTTAACCAGGCAGGTCTCAATAATATATTCCAGATCTACGTCCCTCCACATACACCAGTTAAGTCATGGAAGAGAGCAGATGGAGCTGGTGTTTGGTGGGATCAGTCTGACGCTAAGGGTGCCAACAATTCAGCATCCAGGATCACAGAATGAGGCATTAGGACAGGAAAAGGGACAGTGGGACAGTAAATTCCCTCTTCCTCTGAAATGGCCAACCTAAAGCCCATTATGTCATTTTCCTGTCCCTATTCCTCCCTCAACCTCTTATGGCCTCTTTGGCTTCTGCCAAGCCTGGGCTATCTGATACTACATTATATCCACTCCCCTTAGTGATGATCTGGCTACTTGATTGATAGCTTTTCTAACTTGTCCCCTAACTTGTCTTCATCCTCCTAAAATCCCCTATCCAAATTGACCATTTTATCCAACCTCATGTCATCTCTTTCCACCACCCACTTCCTCTAGCTGGGGCTCAGTCCTTTGAGAACATTCCCTCCATGCAATCTAGAAGGTCAGTCTTAACCTCTTGTTGAGTAAAGTTTGAACTGTGGCCACTTTGGTGCTCTCTGAGCTTGGTTGTTTTCTTGCAGACATTTCATTGGTAAACTAGTTAACATTTAATGTTGTAAGCTGCCCAGAGTTGATTCAAAGCAAGATGGGCAGCAAAAGAAGAAACAATAATAACATCAGTGCATCAGCTTCAGCACCATCAGCTTGAGTTCTGTATCCAAGTTTAAGGTCACAACCTGCATATGGTTCCCAAACACCGTAGCTCCAAGATTTTTCTAGTTCATTTTCAAAGTTCATTCATATCAGGTGACCAGTGTTTTTAAGTTTCTGTTTCTGTATCATCACTTCAAGGTAGTTATACTCTTAGTATAACTACTGTACCTCCAGATCCATAATACTAAAGTGTCAATCTTTTTTTCTCAATGCCTGTCTTTCACAGCTATGTAAATACCACTAAGAAAACCTGTGCTTAACTATTCTGATCCCGGCTGTCGTATATCTTTAACCTTTTGTAATGCTATCTAAAATTGTCATTAATATTTCTCTTTATTTTTCCAGTATGTGGCTCATCTATCTATTCTTGAGCCTAAGAAACAAAATGATGTACCATCTTAACTTCTTTGTTGTGAACTGTAGGTTCAGTAAACACATTGGTCAACAATATCTTTTAGCTATTTAAAATTAACACAGAGTTTTCACTTTCACTTTTTTACTTTCAAAACCACCAAAACAACAGTAATGATAGGTGGGAATGACTTTGGGAGACAGAAAGAAGAGACAATGCTGAGAGAACAATAGGATAAGAGGTAGCACAGCCCATGGTTGCATAGTGGGTGGAGCAAGAGGTTCAGAAGAGACTCTCCCTAAGTTCTTGGACTGTAAAGGTGACAGTGAGAGAATTGTGCTTGCAACATTCTGTTAATGTAGCTTTATAATAAAGTAGCATTATCTTATCTGACCAGGTCTCCTATCTGATAAGGCTGGCATTAGCTTCTTCTACAGTTCAGTGAACTAGACAGTGTGGCTTCTTGAAGAGTGAAAATTCTTTGAGCTTTGCCTCAACAGTGCACCACCAAGGCCATTGCTATTTCACTGAGAAATATATATGTGTCATTAGTTGACTGCAGTCTGAAGGACTTACATATTTGCTTGATGAAATGGATGCTTGTTGCATTGCTCCAATTGTAACTTGTCTACATAAAATGGCTGCTGATGAATAATTTATGGTTCTCTGTTGGTGGGCTTTCTGCAGCTCCAATTCTCCTACTTTACAGAGTGCAACCAATCAGGTATACAAGCTTGAGTTACACTAGTCTCTCTTTTTGCAAGGGGGGGGGGCGTTTGGCTGGAATTCTCTCCCCAGGACTTTAATGGGACAAATATTAAATCAGAGCTTTGAGAGTTACTTAATCAGGTCATTAGAAGCCAACTCATGAATTTTCCCTGGAGTTCCTTTTGTGAATATGGGGATTTCTGCAATTATGAAATGGCTAGTCAGAAAGTACTTCTTCCAAACATCACAATTTAAAAGCCTGAGCCAATCTTCTATTGGCTGTCTTCCCACTGACTTATGAGAGAAAGATTGAGATGGGGAGGGAGGGAGAAAAAGAAAGTAGTATTGTTTTGTTCATTCATCCCAAAGATCCATTTAGTTCAACATTCAGCCTCCATCAGGGGATAGCCAAGTATCCTTGGAAAGGAGCTTATACCAACCGTGGAGATAGTGTAGTATTTCTCTTTTCCCAGAAGGAAGCAGAAAGAGGTCTTCTCCCTCTTCTGCTGGATTTTCACCAAGATAATTTTAGGTTTCTCAGTTGTTTGGGTATGTGTGTGTCCTCCAAGATAAACAGAAGGACTGTTTTGACAACGATTAAACTGAAAGTCCAACTCAACTATACTTCTACATCAAAAGATGGCTAGTACTGTTCTTGTCTGTCCTCACTACACTGTAGGCTTTTTAGAACTCAATGGCTTGATTAACTCTGAAACTTAGTGTCCACTTAAGAACAAACACTGAGAATATAGGTTTGTCATATTTCCCTTGCAAGGCAGGATAGCTTTTTGTTGGCAGGAACTCCACTTTTTTCTCCACTTCTGTGGTTCATCCTCCAGACGTTCACCACTAAATAAAGGGATTATTTTGTCATTTCCCCAACAGTGGCTGACTGGCTTTTTCATTTTTTTTTATTTCCTCCTCATAAATAGATAACTCAGAAAAATGAAGAGTAGGAATAGGAGGTTGACTGCTTCCTATTTTGGGTTCTTTTCCATAGGCTGGCTGGATATGATACTCCAAGCAGCCTTTACACATAATTGTGTGGAAGCACAAAACTGTTTGTGTGTGTTTGAGTAATGAAACCAATCACATAGAAGGGAAATATGGATATGACTGGATTTCAAGCTGTGTCTAACACAATCGTTCTGAGAAACTTATAAATCTGGCTGGATATCATAAATCTTTCCAATCGTTTCAAGCTTGCAAGAATACTATAAAACTTCAACTGAAAAATAAAGAGCTAGCTCAATAGATTGGGGGGAGGTGTTTTATTATTATTATTATTTTATTATAAGATGGCTCTTACTGCTATTCCTGTTTAAGCTAATAGCATTGATGCACCAAGGAGCATGGGTGCATTAGACGTTGAAGCAATATAAAGTGCATCTTCAAATGGAAGATGATGTTTTATAAAACAGTTTGACAGATTGAATGGGCTGGATCACAGCAGGATTTTTGGGATCAGGGTTGGGGAAAGATCAGGAGGAGCCATATGGTTACTTCCTTATGTGATCCTTTCCAAAGGATCATCTTGTCAGTGTTAACAAAGCTCAGATTTCTATCAACTTAACTGAAAGTACCACAAATCCCAGCTCCACATCTTCCAGAAAGACCACAGGAGATGGTTTGTTGTTACTTCAAATGCTCTTGATCCTCTGCCAACATTCTCCTTAGCTCAGAACTGCTTTATGTTGGTCTGAGAAAAGCTGTTGATGCTTCCCCTTTTCTCCCCTTCTCATCATGCCACCAATCCTGTATTTCTGGTCACTGCAAGACATATGATACAATCTCTCAGCTTCCAAAGGAAGAACTCCTAAAAAGTGCACTTTTCTCACTAAGGTGTTTCTTCCCAAACCTCTTTGAGAGTCTCACACCCTTCCATCTTTCAAAGGCAATGGTTATATACAAAGACCCTGCTTGTATTTCTCACCCTAAATATGTGAGCAGTGTATCCTTTTTTTTTTTGTAATGAACTGTTAAGGGCTGTTTGAGACAGAGACACTGCTCTGCAAGTCTCCCATGCCTAAATTTATTTATTTATTTTATTTATTTTTTGGATTTATATCCCGCCCTTCTCCCGTAGGACTCAGGGCGGCTGACAATCTATTTAAAATACATACAAAACAACACAAATTTAAAATTAATTAAAAGGAATATTTAAATATTTGTCGAATTTTAAAATATAATTAAAACCCCCCTAAAAATTACCCTAGGCCAGTCCTGCAAGCTGGAATAACCAAGTCTTGAGGGCGCGGCGAAAGGAAGGGAGATCAGGGATAACCCTGATCTCTGGGGGCAGTTCATTCCAGAGGGTGGGAGCTCCCACA
>NW_015386969.1:270658-302606 GCF_001527695.2 Protobothrops mucrosquamatus
TCCTCAGCCTTCCCCGCCAGGGGGTCCCCGCCCCCCCTCAATTGGAGGAGGGAGCGGGTCACCCTGAAGAGGGAGGCCGGGCGATTATCTGATGACGCAATGAGGGTGGAGTAGTAATTAGACCTCACCACCCTCATCGCCACTAGGTAGGATCTAACATGTATCCTTACCTGTGTTCGGTCGGATTCGGTTCGGCTAGTCCTCCAAATGCCTCCCATGCCTTCATTTCCCATGCTGGAAATGAAGCTGGCTGAAGAAATTTAGATTTAACACCTTCCTTTGCTTTGGCCACAATGATGGCTTGATGTTTTGGAAGGAAGGAAGGAAGGAAGGAAGGAAGGAAGGAAGGAAGGAAGGAAGGAAGGAAGGAAGGAAGGAAGGAGGACCACAGTTTTACCTTTTCTCCTGTTGTCTTGCTAGATCTATTTTGCCTGGTTAAAAATAAAAAGAGAAAATTAGATCTACGCTTGCCCTGTTCCAACATCAATTTTGTAAAAACCCAACAATCCAGCTTTTTACCACCCCACTCGTGAACACCTGGAGGGTAAGTGGTGTCCCCGCCCCAACCTCAGTGGTCAGTTGGAGTGGCAGGATTTGCATAAAAGGAATTCAAGTACTGCTCACAAACTGGATAGCATGTCCTGAGCGCTATGACAGAAAACATTACTTTGGGATCAGAGCCAGAAAACACAGGCAGAGGTTACATTAGCTGCTGGATGGAAATGGGTTAAGTACAATGTATGAATTCCCTGCCCTTCAGAAATGGTGGGTGGTTTGTTCATGCTGGAATCAGCTGAAAATGCAGATCTGCCTTCAGAAGCCAAGAAGAGAAAATTCAAGGGAGTGTTGGAAAGGAACTTGCTTCCCATTGGCCAAAGAGATGGGTGGGAAAAATTGAGGCTGTAAAGAGGATTTCTCCCCTTTCCCCAGTTCTCTTAACTATAGAAAGCTGCTTGGAACATATCTAACAAAATAAAATACGAGTGCCATAGAATTTGCTTGAAAAGAATACAATATCCCCCCTCCCTCCACCAAATGCTTAACTTTCAACATGGGAAAGTTCTTTGAAATATTTGGGAGAGGCATTAATTTTAAATTCAGGGTGATCCTCTTTGGGTGTAAACACATGGAACTTGTGTATGTTAAGCTGCCGGCTGGGCTCCTGGATTTTTATCGGTGGGAAAGCAAGGAGAAACTTAGCAAATTTACAGTCCAAGGTGTACCAAGAAAAATAACATCTGACGTAGTAGCTTTATATTTCAGTGGAACTGTTGAAGGAAGAAGAAAAGGAGGAAGATAAACGTGGCAATTTTTCCTTCATGGGAAACTTACTTATTCAAGCCAACACAGTGATTTTTTTATTTTTTTTAAGAGAAAGAGGAGGAAAAACACCCTTAAGTATATTTTCCCATCCATTCTGTGTACCCAGGGCTCCAAACTGGTTTTCTTATATAAAGCAAAGCTCTGGCTAAGGTGTAGGATTGAGTTTCTTATATTTTTACTACTAAAGTAAAGTGGAGAATTGACATATATGGAGTTCTCCTCGCCTGCACCTTTTCTCCTGTGAAACAGGAAAAGTTGTGTATCTTAGAATTCCTATGCTGCACACCTATGAAAGGTACAAAAGTTATTATATCTTCAGGTCACCTACCTCTGGCCTTCATACTTTAGTCTGCCACCGAAGAGTATACAGAGCCTACCTATTGTTGATTTAACCCAGAAATACAAAGTACATTTTCTGGTCATCGTATTGGTTGTTATTCTCTAACCTAGATTGGGGGACACCCAAATAAGAAAAAAAAGGGGGCAGCAGCTCAATATAACAGTTTTTAACTAAAACAAAATTCTGGACAAACATTTGTTTCTCTCTCTGTTTTAAATGGAATACTGTGAAATTGTCTTTCATTTGTTTCCCAAATAAGCCCGGTAAAATAAAGCAATGAGTCACAGAACACATTTCCTCTATACAAGCTGGTGACAAGAAGATTTGAAAAAAAATTTCCCCTGCCATTATTCCCAGCTCAATGAGCTAGGGAGCAGGTGCAGGTAGAAGCTTAACTTTGGCTGTAAGTTGTGCACCGACAGACGTTTGGGGAGGATGATGGGGAGGGAGCCAGGAAAGGCTTCATCCATTAACAGCTGGCCATAAGAAGTCAAGATCACAAACAGAGTGCAGGTGTAGCTGTTTGGCCAGCTCTGAAAAGAGGGAAATGAACCATCATTCCAAATTAATTTTTAATCAGCCAATAGCACGTTATGGCCTAGATCTGCTAAGGACAACACTTTCCATTACAATGAGGAACTGAGCAAATATAAACAGAGAGAATTACTGATAATGGAGTAGGTAGAAGGATCACAGATCAAATCCCACCATGATGGATTTATGAAGTTTGAACATTTGCTTTACACCAAAACACGGCAGGGGAGAAAGATTATTCTGCTATGTTTTTTCCAGGTATTGAGTGATAAGAAGACAGAGCCTATTCTTTTTAAGGCAGGGGTGTCAAACTGCCGGCCTGCGGGCCAGATGCATCATGGTGAAACCGCACCCACCCCATTGCCAGCAATGGAAAAAAAAGTCATGATACGTCGCAACACATCACATGACATTGCGAGTTTGACACCCTTGGTTTAAGGGATTTACAGGAAAGAGATTTTTCAACAGGTGCATTTTTCTTCCAACTGTGCACTACCAGCTACACTTGCTCAAGAGAATAACCATGAACTTTGCTGCAGGGATAAGACTGTTCTGTATTGAGCCATCGATTGGAACTAGTGTCTTTAATAGCAAACAATTAGCAAGAGATTGCATTGAATTCCAAGCCATGTTGCTGCCACTCCAGATGTATTTGAGTTTCAATTTTCATAAATCATTAGTGCCAAAGTTCAGATTTGAGAGTTATTGACCACCAGCCTGTGAAAACTGACTTCACAGATCAGTGAAAGAATTGGCTACCTATGCATCCTTTCTTAGTGCTGGTGTGTATCTTGTGAAAGTGAGGATTTGTGCATGTCTCTCATTGACATATTGCTACTGGGGATATAAGTAGTTTCTCTCCATCTGCTGGAGATGGACTTTAGTTTTTGTTCATGCAGCCACAAAGCTTACTGAATGATATTTGCCATGTCACTTTCAGCCAAGCAAACTACAGGGTTGTCATGAGAGAAATGAGGATAAAAAAATCCAATAATATTAATAATGATAAATTTGCAAGAATTACCATTTGTTTACAAGCAAGAACTTGTGGACCATAAAACAGAGAAAGTAATAGAAAATGAAGAAGCTAAAGTGCTTTGGGACTTCAGAATTCATACCAACAGGCACCTGCCAGATAACACCCCAGACTTAACAGTTGTTGACAAAGTATGGATAGTGGATGTGGCAGCACCTGGAGATAGCAGAATAGAAGAGAAAGAACTGGAGAAGATAACAAAATACAAGTACCTACAAACAGAGAATAATTGTGCAAAAGAAAGCAAAGGTAGTACTAATAGTAATAGGTGCTTTGGCTGCAATGCCAAACAACTGAAGCACCACTTGAACACCATTGGCATCGACAAACCACCATCAGTCAATTGCAAAAGGCATCTTACTCAGAACAGTTTACATCCTGTGATGATACCTTTAATACCATCAAAGATCCCCATCGGCCAATGCCAGATCCTTGGGAAGGAATTTATAAATGGATAAAAATGCAAAATCCAGTCTGATCATCTGGCTATGTGACAAACCATGACAAATGATAATAATATAACTGTAGTCTGAAAGCATTGCTTTGGAACAATGGTTTAAGTCATCAGACTACAAACTAAAAAGAAAAAAAAACCTAGTTTACAGTACAAAGTAACTCACCCACATTTTTAAAAAATACATAGTTATATATTAGAAAAGGTCAAAAGATCAAAAATAATATAGTGCACAAATATCCATAGAAACTATTTGTATCTGAGACAAACCATACCTAGAATAGGATCAAGTGCAATAATATCCAATTGTCGTTGCAGTAGTACAAAATTAAACCATTATTTTGGAAACTTGCACTACTGCTATACTGATCTAAGTATTGTAGTTTTTAATAAGGAGAATTAACTTTACTTCCAAGGATAGTAAATAGTCATTTCATCCTCATTCTTTTGGGAGCTAACATAGGGTAGCAATGAAAACATTGTACTAGGTCCAAAAGATAAAGGTTTACGTTTCCTTTCAGTCACAAAGTTCATTCCATGGCACTGCCTCATTGCTTTCACAATATTTTTGTGAAGACAAAATAAATGAAAAAGAATAATGGGTGCTCTGTGAAGTATAGATAGAAGAAAATCAATACTGTAAGTCACTGTTGCACTGGAACTGAATCATTTCCACATCCTCTACCAATGCCTGTGTGTAAGACCAAAAGGCTCCCAACATCCATAATAAATAATCTAATTAAAAGTAAAGCTTGTATTTACAAGACACACTATAGTTAAATAAACCATGGTTCATTTAAATGATTCAGTTTTCTGGGTTCCCACAAGGACTAAGCTCAGTTCACATGATATATGTAATTGGTTAATTGGCATGAACACAGCCAAAGATGACTACTAGGAGTATCTGTAGGAGATTCAAAAAATAAAATAAAATAAAATAAATAAACACACCCATTCCATGGTTTGTGTAGATCTTGGTATGCACAAGTGTCACCCCTCATGTGGGAGCTGCATTGGTTGCCAATTTGCTTCTGGGTGCAATTCAATGTACTGGTTGTCACCATAAAAGTCCTTCATGGCTTGGGACCAGGTTATCTAAGGGACTGTCTCTTGCCGGTCATGTCCACCCGGCCCACTAGAGAAGGAAGGCAAGGAATGTTGCAGGTCCCATCCCCTGAGGAGGTACATCTGGCGGGACCCAGAAGGAAGGGCCTTCTTTGTGGTGGCTCCCTCCCTTTGGAATATCATCCCTTCAGAATTTAGACAGCTCCCCACTTTGACACTCTGTCATAAGGCACTAAAGACTTGATTTTGCCAGTGGGCCTGGGGAATCCAAAGTGGGATAAAGCCCATCAAATGATTTGACCATGTATTGTCATGTGGGGGGATTTTTATTTTTTTTATTTTTTTCTATACTGTGTTTTATTGCTTGGAGGCAAGTGTGCAAGTAGGCGGCTATATAAAATTTCTAAATAAATAAATAAACCATTCAAAGCTCCATCCTTTTAAAACTGCTCCATGATGCATATAAAAAGGGATGGAGCTTAGACTCTATGGCTGTGGTTGGCTTTTTGATTTTTTAACACCTGCCTCCCCAGACGCCCCTACTACTTTCTGTTAGCTCTATAGTATCAAAATGATTGGAAAGTGGGAACTGTGCAAGCAAAATCTGGATTCACTATTCGTGAAGCATGCTGGATGAGTTTACCTTCATCACCTTTTCTCAGCATAACCTGTAACAAAAATGTTACTTGGACGATACAAGGAAAAAATCACATTTGTTGCCTTGAGAACAGTTATAAATGATTTAAAAATACCTTAAGGAAAAAAAATACTTGCTAGTTTTTCTGGCAATAAATGATATCCTTATTTATTCTTCAAAGCCCATATATCAAAGTAGGAAACCTCTTAAATCTGTTCTTGGTTTCAGACAACCCTGTAGAGTTGAGTACTTCACTTAAACTTGACAGGTGTGTGTGTGTGTCCAGAATGGAGTGGATTTTTTTTTTTACTGTATTTTCTTTTGTAAAAGGAAATGGGGAGAATTTGGAATGGTTGTTCCCCTCTTTAACTACATTTAAACCTCCACTACAATCATTGTGTGTTTCTCATCAGGAAATGTCAAGAAACTACACTACTGGTTTTCAGCCCCTTAAACTTGGGGGTATTTGAAAAATGGGGTTCATACTGGGACCTTAAATTGCCCATCTAAACAGATTTCTAAAGCAACTAGCAATGACTACAGAGTTTTTAAAGGTGGGAGAGAAAAAGAAACTCAATGAAATAGTCCCCAGCTCCTAGTCTATCCTCATCTGTTCTTTGCTTTGCCCCATTTTAGTATGTTTTTGTCCTTCCATTTGACAACAATTTCCACTGAGTGTTTTAGCAACTTATTCTTTTCCAAGCTTGTGAACCTTTAGGAGCTGCTCAGCAGACAATAGACATCAGTTTTGACTAAAACTTTAAAGGTTTGCCATTACGCTTAACAGAAAAAAGAAAAACAGTCATAGAAGAATAAGAAAAGTTTTTGCAAAGGAGGCTTGGTGAAAAAGGCTTGTTTTCTGATGATTTAGGGTGAAGATGGCAAAATTAGGACATTCTTTCCAGTGTTTTCTTGAGTACTCCTCAAATTCTTTGTTGGGACAGGCTGTTGCCCAGCCTTACAATGAGTAACAGTCTGTCTCTCTTCTTCATGGATTTTGTAATGCCTGAGACAGTTTACTCGGTTGTCCTAAAGCAGAGGTGTCAAACTCAATTTCACTGAGGGCCGCATCAGCATTGCGATTGCCCTCGGGGGGCCGGGTGGGTGTGGCCAGGGTGGGTGTGGCCTACTGGGTGGGTGTGAACGGAGCGGGTGTGGCCTACTGGGTGGGCGTGGCCAGTTCTACATCATTCGTGTCAAGGGTGCCTATGGGGGCCTGGGCAGGAGTGGGACAGATCTGAGGGTCTCTGGCAGAAGGGGGTAGGACCGGGGCAAGTGCCAAGGCATGGTCCACCGGGGCAAGTGCCAAGATGGCCACCACAAAATTGTACATTGGCTCCCTGCTGGCCTGGGCCAGGGCCAAGGCAGTGGGGGCCGTTCCCTCACTGTTTCCAGGATGGCTTCGCAGGCCACATGAAACCACTTCGCGGGCCACATCCAGCCCCCAGGCCTTGTGTTTGACATGTCTGTCCTAAAGTGGCTGTTTAGGAAATGAAGATAGGAAGAGCTGGTTTGGAGGTTCTAGCAAGGAGGTTCTCACTATCATATACCCTTGACCAAAGACAGAACTTGGTCATCTTCTTCATTGAACATATGGCTTTGGGAGAGACACCTATGGAGCAGTGAAGAAGGAACAGTTAGACACCTGCCTAACCAGCCAGAGCAGCTTAATCAACCATAGCAATAAATAGGGTGACAGAAGGTACAGCCAGATCAACATCATATTCAGGGGTGCCCACAGAATAGGGTAAAAAAAAGTAAGTGGCCACAACAGAGCAACGTTCCATTGGTTTTTATGTTTGTTGCATACTATGATGGATGCTTTGGCTTTTTAAAAAATACCTTGTGGACATGTCAGGGAGGGAGGGAGGGAGGGAGGGAAGGAAGGAAGGCAGCAAGGAAGGATATACAAAGGGACCTCTTTAGTATTGATAGTACTCAACATATTCTTTATTTCCCACATTTCTACCCTTGCAACAAATAACAATTACAAATCTGATCCAAAAATATCTGGCCGAAGAGATCTTCATTATTATTTTTTTTGAAAATGGAAATAGGCTTAAATAGAATTCTTCTCAGGAAGCACTCCATAACTGAAAAAGTATCAAAGAAAATGAAGACATTTTTCGACTCCTTGAAACAGCTGCTTTACTGGGAGAAAAAAAACTCACATGGACATAGATGGCATTCCCTCAAAGCCTGTCATTAACTTGCTTTAGCATGGGTCTGGGCTGTGTTATTGCCTGTTCAGCTCCATCACACAGCACATACAGATAGCATTTGGGATTTTGTCAGTGGTGGGATTCAGCCAGTTGGCACCTGTTTGGCAGAATCGGTAGCTAATTTTTTGTTGCCCAGATCCAGAATGGACTTCCGGAAGCGGCATCCACACAGAGAACCGGTTGTTCACATACTTGAATCCCACCACTGGATTTTGTCGGGCTGAAACTTCAGTCTTACCCAAGGACCTTAAGCATGAAAAAGATGCCACCATTAATACAATACTGTATATGAGTTAGGATGCTCTATCCAATAATTTTCCTGTTTTTTGGGCAAAAGATTATTGATTGTTGGGTGGAAGCAAAGAGTTGCAATTTTTGGCCTCTATACACTGACATCTACTGGTTGTCTGGATTTGTATAGATGCCACTGCTTGTTAAGCGTTGTTGAAAAGCCAGATTATAGAAAGAAGAGTTAGGAGCACATAAAGGGTTGCTTCTGATGTGTGGAAAGATATATTCTCTCATTCCAGGGCATCCATCCTTCTGCAGGTCAATAGATCAATATCCTGTTAAAATTCAGCCAATCAAGCTGCAGCAGAAGCCAAGGTTCTAGACTCACCTACATTCTCACATTGGACCTCCCGAGTCAGTTGAATATGAGCCATTCATTGACATGGGCTATCATTACAAGGCTCTTCTTTGTGAGGTTCTGGGAAGGAATGTTAGGAAAACATCACTTCTACCCAGAAATAACTGAAGCTGACTGGGCAGTTTCAGGAGACGGCTGGGAATGAGATGGAAACTTCATTATGTCCTCTACAAATGATTACAAATGAGTCACACACATGGCAAGCAGGACATGGTCAGAATGGCTTCTGGATGGCAATGTGGAGTTGTACACAGCCAGGAGAGTTGCCTACTCCTGATTTAGAGATTTAAAGATAAAAGTGTCTTAAATTGCAATGACTACCAAAGTGGTCTTTCAATAAGATCTCTTTTTTTTTCCTGCTTGCTGTAGCATTCTCCTACAACAGAAGCTCCCAACACTCTTCAACCATAGCCCTATCCAAAATATCCCGCACAGAATAATCACTACATTTTGACAATGATAGGGAAGCCTCACTGTACTTTCTAAGGCTGAGGGAGATCCTTTATGATTCCTCTCGATTCTCCTGCGATCCTAGATGGAATCTAGCCGCAATCTGGGTAATTTAAAAATCAGAGAGACCAGGGGGTGGCTCAGTGAAATGCCATCTTTATTTTATTCTTTAAAACCCCTGCACCTCTTTGCACCATCAGGGGAAAGTTACAGGAATTGTGAAGTGCGATTTTCAACATGAAACGACAACATAAACATACAAGGGAAACCCTGTGGTGTGGGAGGATGTTTCTGTTTAGGGCTCATCTTGCTCCATCCATTGCATGGAATTCTCCTCATTTCTCCCCACATTTTTTGCAACAGGCAGCTTTCCATGATCATGGACCATGGTCAGTACCCATAATTATTCACAGAGTATAATAATAATTAAAAAAAAAGATGGCGGCTACAACAATGCAACTGAAACTCCACCTGCTTTTTATGGAAATCCTTGTCAGTCTTCAATAGCAGTTTCCTCTCCCACCCCCCTGCTGCCCCGCTGTATTTTGAGTATTTGGGGAGGGAAGAGGATGGACCTTAATATTCACCCACCTTCATCCAAAGCTTTGCCTTCTCCATTACTTCCTAATGGCAGATCTCCCTTCTTTTCATGAAAGCTGTTCAACAAAAAACAAACTGAAAGCCAAACCCTCCACCCCAGCTCCTCTGTTCTTAGAACTCATTTCATCGAAGCCATACTTGGCGAGACTGTGTTTGCACCAGCCGAGTTTGATTCCTATTAAGTACTTCTGTTGCTACTCTGGGGTGCTGCTTATTTAAATAAGTTAGCCTGCTGTGCAAATCCAGTTCAGTTGGATAGTTTTCGGGTCAGTATATTGTGCACGTCTAAAAGTTGGGTTAAGTCAATAGGTGAGATATGATGCCTCCACAGGGGTTAGGCCGAATCTCAAAGTGACCTCACCAAACAATGACGGAG
Organism: Protobothrops mucrosquamatus; assembly: GCF_001527695.2. Classification (NCBI taxonomy): domain Eukaryota; kingdom Metazoa; phylum Chordata; class Lepidosauria; order Squamata; family Viperidae; genus Protobothrops; species Protobothrops mucrosquamatus. The sequence goes on from NW_015386969.1 coordinate 280,345, forward strand.
CACTTTCTACCCTTAAAAATGAAAGTGTGGCTCCATCCATTTTTTTCAACTTTCAGCCAGATACTCAATATAGGTACAATGGGAATTGAGGAGGTTTGGATTTTTTGTATAAAGATTATTTGCAAACATCGGGGTTTCTTTTGAATTGCCAATGCTTTTCTCTAGTATGTGAATATGGTTTTAGCTTGGGGCAATTTCGAGGAGTTAAAAAAAACAACACCAACTCAGTGTACATTAAAAGGGATCAGGGTTTCAGGTTTAGTGTTGCGGCTGCTATTGTGATCTTTTTACCACCAACAACCCTCCCATGGATACCCCTAATTTTAGCTATACCTAGTAAAAATGAAGAAAAAGCTCAGATCTTAACCTCTTTGCACCTTTAGTTGTTTGTTTATTTTTTTCTTGTTCATTTTTTGCTCTATTTTAGTTTGTATTAATCTTGTGTTTAAACTTTTCGATAAAATTATACAAAAAAAACTTGGATCAGCACAACAAAGAATAATAAAAGAAGCATAAATGAATAACTTTCAAGAACTTCTATTTAATAATAATAATAATAATAATAATAATAATAATAATAATAATAATAATAATAATAATAGAGTTGGAAGGGACCTTGGAGGTCATCTAGTCCAACCCCCTGCTCAGGGAGGAAACCCTATACCATTTCAGACAAATGGCTGTCCAGTCTCTTCTTAAAAACTTCCAGTGTTGGAACATTCACCACTTCTGGAGGCAGGTTGTTCCACTGGTTAATTGTTCTAACTGTCAGGAAATTTCTCCTTAGTCCTAGGTTGCTTCTCTCCTTGATTAGTTTCCATCCGTTGCTTCTTGTCCTGCCTTCAGGTGCTTTGGAGAATAGCTTGACTCCCTCTTCTTTGTGGCAACCCCTGAGATATTGGAACACTGCTATCATGTCCTCCCTCGTCCTTCTCTTCGTTAAACTAGACATACCCAATTCCAGCAACTGTTCCTTATATGTTTTAGCCTCCAGTCCCCTGATCATCTTTGTTGCTCTTCTCTGTACTCTTTCTAGAGTCTCAACATCTAAATCAGTCTTGCCAATCGGGCGTCTTCCAGAAATAATTGACTATATAATGCCTATAGAGGAAGCCCTGTCCAATATGAGGCATTGTGAATTATAAACCAACACATCTGGTGGCCACTAAACTAGGGAAGGCTACTACAGGATGCTTCAGTTGGCATTACATAGTAGGAGTAAGCACAGTGGAATGAAGTGAACAAGAAGAGAGCTTCAATAGTGAGGAAATTGTAGGGGGTGAGCAAGTGTGTAGCCACAAAACCATTCCCTCTTGGGAGCAATGTTGCCTTGACTCATCTTATTCAAAGAAGAAGCTTCAAGTTAAATAATCAAAGGCCTGCTGGCATAGGTTTGCACCAATCCGCTGCAGAATCATTTGCAGCATGTGACTGCACTGAGCAAAGTTAACAGAAGTTAACTGAAAACAAGACCACACAGCCTGTTCTTCTGTAAGAAGATTAATGGTGAAGCCCAATCCGTCCTGCTAACCAGTGGAAGAGTAATAGGCCCAGTTTTTCACCTGGCTGGAGATGATATTGCTTGGCAATAATTGTGTTGTATTTCCACACGCTGGAGATCTGCCTAAAAAAACCATCAGAATATAGTTTAAGCCCAGCATAACATACATATTTATGAATTGCCTTCTGCTTTACTGGAGCTCAAGCTAGAGCAGTGGAAGGCCTGTTTTAACAGTCCTCACTAAAACAGATCAAGTTTCACATGTGAGAAGATGGGAGTCTCGTGAGTTAATTAATACAGGTTCCCCTTCACCACCGGATTTTCCACGCAGAGTTATAGTGGCGACGCTTTGTCTGTTTCTTCCATAAAGAGCTTGGTGTTGAACTGTTCATCTCACTTGTTGACAATTTGCTAGAGGCACAAAGGGGCAAAAGGCAGTCAGGGGAAGTGGGGTGTGGAGTAGGAGCCGAGCAAGGCCCCTTTACAAAGGCCTTCTCCAAGTACCTGTGTTATATCATTACCTAATTAGCTTTTTTGGCAACAGTCCTCCCTTATGGAGACAGTTGCTGCCCACTCATTAAAAAGGGATCTGCAGTGAGAAAGGGGGTTACTTCCAAGCATCTTGCCAAACATGAGTGGGGAGATGTAAATGATTTAGGGTAAGGTTAGAAAAAGTTATTTTGAAGTAGGAAATCCAAAGCATCAGAAGGCAAGACAAGAAACAATGGATAGAAACTAATCAAGGAGAGAACTAAGGAGACATTTCCTAACGGTGAGAACAATCAACCCAGTGGAATGGCTTGCCTTCAGACCAGTCAATCAAAATAGAGCTGGAAGGGACCTTGAAAGTCTTCTAGTCCAACCCCCTGCTTAAGCAGGAGACCCTATGCCATTTCAGATGAATGGTTGTCTAATCTCTTCTTAAAAGTCTCCATTGATGAAGCACCCACAACTTTTGACAGCAAGCTGTTCCACTGGTTGATTGGCTGATGTTATGGGTGCCCCATCACTGAAGGCTTTCAAGAAGAGACTTCCAACTCTGTTATTCTATGTTCAAAAGCTTTCTCTTTAATTAACATATTGGGAAGACTACCCTCTTCAAGAAGTGCTGTTGGATACATGGGATTACAACTCCTGTCATCCCCATGTCCATTGACTAAAGATGAGGGGAATTTTTGTGCTGCAGACCTGGGATATATATACTTTTGAACAAACTTCCCTGAACGCATTCTAGATGGAGATCCTAGTTAGTTGCTGGCAGCAAAAAATGAGCACTCTGGTGCACCTTCTCTGAGTAACCCATTTTATGAAATGACAGAAGATTTTGTGAGCCGCAGGTTATGAAAGTGTATGCTTTTTAATGAAACTTGTTGGTCGGTACTATTAGTCTGCTGATTTTAAATGTCCTTGTCGTGAATGAAAAAAATGGGGCAGAAAAACAGAAGAAGATTTTATTGAAATCCTCATCTTTGTTACAAGAAGGCCAAGGGACGTACATGGGTGTACAATTTTCTTTTCAATGTCTGCAACTTCCCTCACTCCCATTCAATCCTAAAGCAAGGTTGATTCAGGCTTCCATCCTTCCAAGGTCAGTAAAATGAGGAACCAGATTGTTGGGGGCAATATGCTGACTCTGTAAACTGCTTAGAGAGGGCTGTTAAGGACTGTGAAGCGGTATATAAGTCTACATGCTATTGCTAAGTGCTAGTACTAAATTCCCCAGGGGGTATTTTCAGTTCAAGAAATGGAGTAATCAGGGGAGGTTACAATACAAGGCAGTAACAGGGAGCAGCAGAATAACAGAAGACCTTGGAGGTCTTCTAGTCCAACCCCCTGCTCAGGCAGGAAACCGTATACCATTTCAGACAAATGGCTGTCCAATCTCTTAAAAACCTCCAGTGTTGGAACACCCACAGTTTCTGCAGGCAGGTTATTCCAACTAAACTCTACATCAGCCCTCTGCTACAATATGCTCAAAAATGTCTTTAAAAGAATTCACCCCTTCTCAAACATCCCAAGACTATAGAACAGTGGTGGCGAACCTATGGCACGGGTGCCAGAGGTGGCACTCAGAGCCCTCTCTATGGGCATGCGCACTGTCACCCCAGTCCTAGGCCTTCAGCTGAGTTTTATAAAACCTTTTCGCTTTAGGCTTCCGCCGCCGTGTGCAAAAAAAAAAAAAAAAGGTTCAATCAATCAGTCAATTTCAACTTCTCATGGGAAAAAAAAGACCTTGCAAAGCTGGAATTGATTGATTGAACTTTTTAGTCCCACCCAGTCTGCCATTACCACCACAGCCATGCCCACCCAATTGGCCACACCCACCCGGCACCCGATGATGCATAAGTGGGTTTTGGGTTGCAGTTTGGGCACTTGGTCTCTAAAAGGTTCGCCATCACTGCTATAGAAGAAAAAACCAGAAATCTTCAGAGGAGGAAACACATGTTTAGTAGGAAACAAAGAGAAACTTCGGTACAGTATTATTTTCAGTTGGCTTGGAACAGCAGAACAAAACCCCACGGATTGAACTTGCTTTATTTGGCAGCCTGTGGCAAGGATGTCCAACCTTGGCAAATTTAAGACTGTGGACTTCAATTCCAAAAGTTCCACAAATCTTAAAGTTGCCAAGGTTGTATACTCCTGGTCTATGGCTTTTACAATCTGGGATTTGGAATAATAATAATAATAATAATAATAATAATAATAATAATAATAATAATAATAATAATAATAATAATAATAATAATAATAAAGTTGGAAGGGACCTTGGAGGTCATCTAGTCCAACCCCCTGCTCAGGTAGGAAACCCTATACCATTTCAGACAAATGGCTGTCCAGTCGCTTCTTAAAAACTTCCAGTGTTGGAACCATCACAGCTTCTGGAGGCAGGTTGTTCCACTGATTAATTGTTCTAACTGTCAGGAAATTTCTCCTTAGTTCTAGGTTGCTTATCTCTTTGATTAGTTTCCATCCATTGCTTCTTGTCCTGCCTTCAGGTGCTTTGGAGAATAGTTATTCCTAATAGTGTGCTAAAAGTTGATTTACAATTTCTACATCTCTGAAAGTGGCTTCTGTTTCTCTACTTCATCTTAGGTTGCTTGAGAATTTTTTTTCAGTATGTTTTGATGATAGCTTGGAGCCGTCTTCATTGGTGAAGGTTATTCAGTGCGTCCTTGGGGTCAGGGCAGAGGAGACTCTGAATAAGATAGCTTTCTGGATGTCCTGTTCCCCCAATTTCCCTCTTGATAACCTCCTCCTGACACTTCTGCCCCTACTTTTGTTTTCTCTGTTCCTCTGATTAGGCACTTTTTTTAAAGTAAATTGGGTGTTCCCATCCCCTATGATTTTAACATAGCACTTAGCACTTAGACTCATATACCACTTCACAGTGTTTTAAGTCACACTCTAAGTGGTTTACAGAGTCACCATATTGCTCCCAACAATCTGGGTCCTCACTTAACTGACCTCAGAAAGAAGGAAGACTGAGACAACCTTGAGCCTGTCAGGATCAAAGGAATCGAACTCCTGGCAATGTGAGCAGAGTTAGCCTGCAATACTGCATTCTAACCACTGCGCCATCACAGCTCTTTTGGATCTGTATCCTGTAGTCCAGACCTTGCTACAACATTAATGGTCCAATATCTTTATATAATGTTATAAGAAATACTGAACTTTATTTTATCATTCTGGACTGTGGCTGACTTAAAGCCAATGTGAAAAACAGTCCAGATCTAACCTGCCTCTCCTCTCCTCTCCCTCTCCTCTCCCTTTTTTTTTTTTTTTTGCAGGGCAAATTAAAGCCACAATCATTTTCTGTTGAAATGAAAGGCTGCATTTTCATAATATTGGCTACCTCTCTGTAGAAGGAAATCACTGGCTCATAAATATAAAATGTGGAGACAACGTGGGAGTAAGTTAGAACAAGGGCTCTGAGGCAGAGCAAATGGAGAGTGCAGTTTCCCGAGTTCTCCAAAAGAAACAGTTTGCTGTCCAAAGAGGAGCAGATGCACAGAGAAGCTTGCCCTGTGCTGAGAAAGGGCTTCATGTCCTTTGCATTAGATTATGTTAGAGGCTGTGAGGCCAGCCTTCCTCAACAAGATGCCTTGCAGATTGTTGGGATTTCAATTCCCAGTCAGCCTCCTTAACCCCAAGCAAGGAGGTAGAATTCAAAGTGGTTGAAGTGGTTGAACACCCTGTTCATCAGCTTACTTCCTGTCTCCCAGGCTTCTCGTAAAATGTGTGATCAACCCCTTCCCAAAACTCCCAGAGTTGATAACCCTAACATCAGGCAGGACCAGTTCCAAATATTTTATTAGGAGGCTCTAAAAGCTATATAATTTGTGCAGGGCTTCAGATTTGATTCTAAAACAGTGATCTCAAACTGAGCAACTTGAAGATTTGTGGACTTCAGCTCCCAGAATTCTTCAACCAGAATTCTGGAAGCTGAAATCCACACTTCTTAAAGTTGCCAAGTTTGAATAACGTGCTTTAAAACAGGGGTGTCAAACTCGCCGCGTCACATGATATGTCACGACATATCATGACTTTTTTCTCATTGCTAGAGCTGGGGTGGGCATGGCCTCTGCATGATGCAACCGGCCTGCAGGTCGGCAGTTTGACACCCCTATTCTAAAAGGTGCTTCAGAGCATACTGCAAACTTTTCATGCAATTATCTCTCCCCCCACCCCAGTGAGAACTGTTATATATTGAGATTGATATTGCTTCAGTTCCCTTTGTTGTTGTAATGATGCCCTACTTTCATGAATTGTGGTCCACCAAGTTCAATGCATGGCACTTATCGGGTGTGGGGGTTTTGATAATTGTCTAGTTTTTCTCCTTGTTAGGAATTAAAAGGTAGCTAGGTATTTTGTAGGTGTTAAAATAAGTCTGTGGCCTGAATTTTGACTACCAGTGTGGTAACAGGATCACAGCTTGTGTAGCCATGTTGTCAGAATGAGATGTGCCTTAAGCACCCAAGAGAATTATCCTCCTTCAGCTTAGTGGTTGTGTGAATCCAGCAATTGTGGCATGCAAGTCATGGCTTATGGTTAGCTATATGAGGGAATCAGGCATAATGGCCTGTTTAAGAAGCAATGGTTGAAGCAAATCATGGCTTAGTGCATGGATGAAGCCACAGCTCAGTGGTCAAGTTGCATGCATTGTTTGCATAAAGTCCCAAATTCTATCTCTGGCCTTTCCATTCCAGAAGATCAATAGAAATATATTTTTGATGTAAACCCTGAAGAGATGCTGTCACAGCCAAAATAGAGAACTCTGGGCTAAGTTTGACAAAAAGGTAACTTGGTAGAAAGCAAGTTTAACGTGATACATGCCTATGAATTAACATCAAAGCACTAATGAGGGGAAAGATGCGTAAGTTCTCATGAGGACTGTGGAGAAAAAAAGAGAACAAGCCTCCAGCCAGAGATTCTTTCCTTCAGAAAGAAAGATGGTTCTCAGACACTGCCAGCCTGGCTTCATGAGTCACAGCTGAGCCCGTCTAAACCTCAAGAATGTGCTTAAGAGAGGGTCAAGAAATCAGTAATGAAGTAAGTGATGCAACTGGGAATGATAGTTTCAGGTCAAGTTCACTCAGGCTGGAGGGAAACTTTTGCAGCCTCATTTGAGGAAATGTGCTTATATATTACAGTTACTGCTTCTTCTTTTTTGGTAAGGCTCCTGTAATAGTTATTAGTCAGTGGGCATCTTATTTCTCATCCATCCATGATAATCTAGAATGAGGTCATATGAAAAGGAGTTTGGGACAAGGGAGTGGTCTGGTTCCCATCAGCCTGCTATTCCCTCATCCAGGATAGTCCATTTTATTTCCCCTCATCTTACTGATTTTCTCTTCCTCACTAATAGCATTTTATGACCAATGAGCAAATGAGTGGTTCTCACTGAAATAGGATTTTTCTTGACTTGTTTAGAGAGTTATGTAGCCATTATGTCTATGTGCTGAAAAAACTGTATCCTTCATGAATTTATCTAATATTCAAGTTATTTATCTAAATATCCAAGAATTATTGCATCTTGGGGCAGGAGGTTACAGTGAGATACATTTTCTTCCGTCTGCCCTGAGCGTCCCATCAAGATCACACTTAGAATATTGCATCCAGTTTTGGTCACCATATTATAAAAAAGATGTTGAGACAGAAAAGAGCAACAAAGATGATTAGGAGGCTGGAGGCTAAACCATATGAAGAACAGTTGCAGGAATTGGGTTTGTCTAGTCTAGTGAAAAGAAGGACTAGGGATGATATGATAGCAATATTTAAGGAGCTAGGAGGTTGGACTAGAAGATCTCCAAGGTCCCTTCCAACTCTGTTATTCTGTTATTTTGTTAAGATGCTGAATTATGGGAGTTGAAGTCCGCATATCTTCAAGTTGCTGGGGTTGAGAAACACGACTCTAGACTGTGCTCTGTGCTTCTCCTCCTCCATTGCCCAGTTGAACTGTTTGGCCTGACTTAAGTCCTCAGTTGGTTTCCTGTGTTCACCGGTCTCTTCATTGCTTGCTATTTAGAAGCAAAGTGAAACAAGCAGCTTCCCCCCCTCCCCACAGTTCTGTAAAACTGTTCTGGAAATTAAGAGATGAGGAAAAGATTTTCAGGGTGACATCACAGTTGGATAAACAGTTAACCAATATCTGTTTTAGATTTATTTTTTTTAAAAAAAATCAACCCAACAGGGCATACAAAGCAAAGAAAGAAAAGCATGAGAAGAAAACATGGGAAAATCAGTAAAAGAACATACAAAACCCAGCCTATGTTAATGGTTTGTTTTACTGTATTTTACAACTGCTCTGATTTTCTTGTTTCTTTTGTCAGAAACAAGAAACACTTGGCTTTGGGTCCTTACCTTATAGGAAATAAAATCTTGATGATTTCTTCATGACCTAAGTCTTGATGGGAGTGACTTCCAACAGAGGGAGAGTACTGAAGTATTCAGATGGGAAATATATTGAGGTTTGGGCTTTACGTAGTCCCAAACTTTAAACACTTAACATCTATATGTATAAATTTGGGGGCTTCCCAAAGGCTGCTGATAGCTTCCTATTTTGGGTGTTAGTGGACTCTCTTGGTTCCATAAGCTTGTTCGTTGATCTGAGTAGCTTGCTGAAACTGTGTGTGTGGTTGGACATAGACATAGTGTCCAATCAATTTGCAATCTGTTCAAGAAGCTTCAAACAATAACTAGTAGCCATATGCTACTACTGCTTTCTGTAAGTGTTAAGCTACACGTTTTATCATTTCAGTGCTTAGGTTGGCACCCAAGAGGCATCCAGAGGAACAGACACTGTGATTCATATCTTCTGAAACAGGCAGTAGATACATGCATGAAATGGGAGCTGGAGACGACCATCTCATTGTTATTTCTCCCTTTTGGGTCTACCTAAAACCCTTCACAGTTGGTACATTGCATCTTAGCAGCAGCTTCTGTCAGATCACTTGCAACTGGATATATTTTGAAAAGCTCAGTCCAGGTTGGGGAATTGCTCACTTTTTCTTTGCCCAGGGAATTTACCAAGAAATGATGTCAAGGGAAGACGGACCCTTCTGTAGAGGGAAGAACTCATCTTTCATGAATCTTGGTTCTGCTGCCAGGTTGTTTTTTTAGCACATCTCCACGTTTTCTATGTTGAGCAGTTCTGCTATAGAGCTTTGGCAGTTTCTGCTGGACATTTCTGTTTCTTCTCAAGATGTTTTTCTGTCCACCCCCATTTTGTCCCATGTGGGAATTGTCAGTTTCAGAGATAAGGAGAAGGATGGATTGTCAGGACAGGATGTTCCATGGACCTCTTGGTGCTGCGTGCAGGCAATTTTAATAAGTTATAACGGAGAACTCCAAAGGAAGTAACCTGGTAGAGCAGACAAGTGAGATTTATCAAAGTAGAGAGGAAATACTCCCCAGAAATGGATCTGGCATGAGTTCCCATCCACCAGTCCCACGCTCCTGTCTGCCACCACAAGCAACTGTTATCTGAAGCAGACCAATGTTTAAAATAGCCTGAAAAATAAATAGTCTCCACAGCTTGACTGATCCTCCAGAGCCTGTGGTTCATCCCAAAAACATTTATAGTTTTCTCTGGAGTGTTTCCGACATGAATTTCAGGACCTTCCAACTCCTCTTTTTTCCCCTCTGTAATGTTAACAGACCTTTGGGCATTCTGAAATCACAGTTTATATGAGTGAATTTTAAAGAGAGAAAGGGGAGGGGGTGTCTCAGCTTTTCTTGTCTCTGCCCGATGGATGGCCCTTTACTAAGGCCTATTCCAAACAGAGAGAGATCAAGCATCAGGTTTCAAATATAGTGCCACTGGTCATGAGATTGATTAATGCCCACCAATTGCAACATTGTCTTCCCGATCAAGTACCTTATTGTTCTCCAATTGCATCTACGTTCTTTATTCATTAACTTGGAGTGGCTAAAAATTTTAAATAGAGACACAAAATGAATGCTTGATCAAATGTTTCCAGGAATTAAACTGTCGGGGATCCATTACAAAACCATCTAGATGTACAAGTAGTCCTCAGCTTACAACAGTTCGTTTAGTGACCATTCGAAGTTACAATGGCACACTTATAACCTTTGCAGCATCCCCATGGTCATGTGATTTACAGTCAGATGCTTGACAACTAGTTCATATTTATGATGGTTGCAATGTTCCTGGGTCATGTGATCTTCTTTTGCAACCTTCTAAAATTCACGGGGAAGCCAGATTCACTTAACAACCATGTTACTAACTTAACAGCAGTGGTTCGCTTAACAAATGAGCAAGAAAAGTTGTAAAATGGGGCAAAACTCACTTAGCAAATTTCTCACTTAGCAATATAAATTTTGAGCTCAATTGTGGTTGTAAGTTGAGGACTACCTGCATATGACTCTTGAAATTGTATTTAGGTTTTTAGAAGCTGTTTGATTCCCTACTTGAAATGACTCTCAAGTTGCTATATTTCATAGCAGGAACTTCATCTCCCTAGGGTAGGTTAATTCTCAATTATCATTTATTTATTTGATCTGCCTACCTGTTCTTCCAATTAAAGAGAGCTTCCTCTTTACTGGAAGCTAGAGTTGCAGGACAGACCGAAAACAATTTAAAAAAAATTGGAATCTGGACTCCAACTGAATCATAGCTTAATTGTAGCTAAATAGATTTCTAATCTTTTTGCCCCTGTCCAATCTCTGCTTTGCAACTAACTAGACTGCTGTACATCCAGATTCAGGATTCAATCTATAACTATTCATCTCTCCTGTTCCTAATGGTGAGAGCACCAATTAAATATGTTTTAATGAACTCAGTATACACATGGGTGCTGGAAATATGTAGGATATAAACATTGGTGGGTGGGTAGGAAGAGAGAATGTATTTTCTTTTGTCCCAGGATGCTCATAATTATATCTAATGCTGCTATTTGCTTAAAAAAATCCCATTGGTAATAATTAGGAAGAGTATGTGGGAAGATAATGCATTACTATTAAAAGTAGAGGAATTTAGTGACCAATTGTGTCACTTAATCAAATTGTTCTTTCCTCACAATGTCTGTTCCTGGCAGATCCTTCACCATAACTGTGGCTCAAAGAGCAACCCATATCAGGCACAAGCAACCAGAAAGCTTCATGTCAGCTATTTTATTGCTTTCTATCTATATTACTAGAATCTCCCCAGTCTGCTTGCTTTCCCTATAGAGGAAACAGATAAGGTCCCATGGAACCTGTGCAGGGGGTATGTGTGTGTGTGTCAGGCTTATGCCTCTTGTGCTGCCAAGGACTCAAGACTGGCTCCCTGCTTGACCCCTCCTCCTTGCCTGGCTGGGAGTTTCCCAACATCCCATCATCAATTCTATCACCAGCTAACCAAAGTAATAATAAAATAGTTCTGGCCAGGAACAGCTTTTCTGTCCAAGGCACCTTCAGCACGATCACTTTTCCTTGTCTCAAAGGCAGAATTCTTGAAAGTGCATTTATCTGCATACAGCAGTTGCATGCTTAGAAGGTTGCAGTGCTAGAATTAGCCATACAGATAGTAAAGATTCAGCCACCTTGATAGAGAAATGTTGTGAGAGGGTTGGGACAGCTAAAAGTACGAGTACAAGTAATCCTTGACTTACAATCACTATAGGGTCCAGAATTTCCACTGCTCAGCAAGGTGGTTGTTAGGTAAGTTGCATCTGATTTTATGACCTTTCTTTCCCTAGTTGTTAAGTAAATCACTGCAGTTCTTAAGTGAATCATGTAGTCATTAATTGAATCCAGCTTTACCTGTTGACTTTGCTTTTTCTGAAGCCGGCTGGGAAGGTCATAAGTGGAGATCACATGGCCTGGTACACTGCAACTGTACACCTGATCTGGTACAATGCCAGTTGCCAAGCAACCAGATTTTGATTATGTGCTGCAATGAATATAAGTGTGAGGACTACTTGTAAGTCACTTTTTTCAGTGTCATTGTGACTTTGAATGGTCGTTAAATGAACAGTTTTAAGTCAAGAGCATCCTATAATACACAGTATTCCCAAGGAAGGTTTTACTCATAACCTCTTCAAAAATAGGCAGTACAATAAAAACTCCACCATCAAGCAAGGATAATGGTCAAGAATTTCATTAGCAATCCTAGGCTGAATTCTTCAGACAGGCATGCATTTCCCTAGCTAGTCAGCACTGAAACCAACTTCTCTGTATTTGAATGAGAATCTTGCAAGAAAAGAACATTTTGTCTGCTGTTTAGAGTCCCTAGAGAAAGGGCAAAACACAAATGAAGCAACAGATAAAAATTAGCCAGCAATGCTACCAAAAGCAGAGTGAAAAAAGAAAATTCCTGTATGGTCTATCTTATCTGTGGCTGTAATCTTTGCAAAATAATGCAACAGAAGATAGAAGAGAGCATCATAATAAGTGACGTCTCTTGAATTATAAGTAACCACTGCTCATCTTCTTTACCCAGTCTAAACCAATATGACTTCAGTTCTCCTATTTATTCTCAACTGATGCTGGAAAACAAATCAGCTGACATATTCCTTCCAAGAGGCTGAGAAAGGATGAGATGGGCTGGAGTCTATTCAAGGCAGCCCCATTCACTCAATCAACTACCAAAGACCCAAGTATCAGGCAAAGATTGTTATTATCCTCATTAAAAAAAATGTCATAAACATAAATTAGATCTGGTTGTCTTCAGGATTTTGGCAAGGTTTAGATAAGCAACATGACATTTTAAGAAGTGCTTAAGTGTGCAAACTGTGAACTAGAAAGTTCCCATGATTCAGAGTTAGCACTAAAGTGCTGTTATCCAAAGGAGGAGCTGCCTTAAAGAAGACTTTCTGACAAGCAAAGTCAATGGGGAAGCCAGATTCACTTAAAAACCATGTTACTAATTTAACAGTTGCAATGATTCACTTAACAGCTGTGGCAGGAAAGGTTGTAAAATGGGCAAAACTCACTTAACAACTGTCTCACTTCACAACAGACATTTTGGGCTCAATTGTGGTCGTAAGTCGAGGACTACCTCGACTGGACCACAATTCCCATAGTGCCTCAGTCAATGTGCTTCTACTAGCTCATACTTAATGAACAACAGCCTATCCGCTGTTGTTCATAAAAGATGTCACAACTTTTCCCAAACATCACTTTGGAAGGGGGAAATCTCTTAAGCATAAAGGCAATCCTCATCTTTCCGGCTGCATTCCTCTTCCCTCCGGCTTTATGTTGGGGAAACAGTCCAGAAAGAAAGAACTTGAAAGAGTCAGAAGAAAGGATTTGTAGTTTACTGTCTCCCCACAAGGAAGACTAGTTGCAAATCATCTGTACAAAAACAAGTCCTTTTCCCAACTTTTGATCTTGGATATTCCTGTATTTCCCAAGGGAAAATGTAAATCTATGAAGTTATTGCTAATGTTTCCTGCCCCTGACAGTGGAGCCAGTTGATATTTTAGCTGAGAAGCCAAAGAAAAGATCTGGGGGGGGGGAGGTGAGGGAGAAGGAGTGGGGCGAAAGCAAGCATATTTTTAATGACCATAGACTGTTTCCAATCTTAGTTTCACTTTTTAGATGGAGCCATTCCATTTTATGACGGGTTGAGGGGGTGGGGAAAAGAAAGGCAGAAAGCTTTTCAAAATAAAGCATGATTTAACTTCAGCCAAACTTCCTCCAAGTGTTTATACTTCTGGCTTGCAGTATGATCCATTTCAAATTGGGTTCTTTTGAAGCGGCTCAGCTCATCATCAACCATCACACTGTGCCTCGTCCGTGGGATCTTAGCTTTTCAACTGAAAATTATTTTTGGCTTCTGTCCATTTCATTTTCTTTTCTCCCTCCCCCCCCCACCTATGTTGCTCGTCACCTAACCCCACTCTTAAATCAGAGCTGCTTTTCGGCGCCCAAAGGGGGATCTGATTCTACTTTCAAGCATTTTTTTTTGGGGGGGGGGAAGAATTGTGAGGGTCTCTAAACTAAGAGTCTAGAGAGGAATGTGTGCTTGTGATAAAGGGGAAAAGGGGATGAGTGGGGTGGTAGGGTACATTCCTATTCAACTAAAGACTTTTATCAGCCACTGATGAGGATGTTAAGCTATTTCTTCCATTATCCATTTAATTTCCATACCACACATCTTCCCAGAGGAACTTAGAGGGGATGTACAATAGAATGACTTTAAATAAAAACCAGCAGTAAAGAAAACCCACACAAATGAAAGCAATCAAAGTGAAAGGCAATCAAAAAGGTAGAACTGTCCTACAGCAGTTCTTTAATCTTTAAATGCTTTAGTGAGAGGCATATGTTTGGTCATCAGCCATGTTTTCCATGAGATAGAGTTCCACAATTGGACGGTACCACATGTCCAATTCCTGACTCTTTTATTGTGAACTAAACCAAACCTTGGACCATGAGTAGCTTCCACCCAGCTGTCTATAGCACATACATGGGAAGGTAAGAGTGTGGCTGGCCTTTTAATCTTTAGGCCCTAAATGTCCTTACAAATGTTAAAACAGTTCAACATTTTATGGGTTCTGAGTTGCATCTAATTCAGTGTCATAAATAACAATTTTCTTTCACTATGTCATTTTGGCAGGTGTAGGGAGGATTGTATTTCCACTTCAAAGACTGTGTAAATTAGTATTTCTCAACCTTGGAAATCTTAAGATGTGTGGACCTCAACTCCCAGAATTCCTCAGCCAGCTGTGCTGACTGGAGAATTCTGGGGATTGAAGTCCACACATCTTAAGGTTGCCAAGATTGAGAAAAACTGGTATAGAGTTTTTTGTTTTCTCTGTTCTTGTTTCAATTTTGAAATGGGAAGCCCATTAAGCGGAGGGACACAAAGACCTACCCAAATACTTAGGACTATAGGGATGCAGTCTGATGCAGGTTTCCTCTTATCAGTCTTGCCAATTGTATTCTCTTCACATTGATTCATACAGAAAAATGGTGATGCATTATTTCATTTACTCATACTGAATTGAGAGAAGTTGAGAAACCTATGGAGATGACCCACATCTCAGGCCTGTGGGAAAATAACCTTAGTTTTAATCTTAGTTTATTTAATATGATTTAGCCATTATGCAAAGCCAGCATACTGAGTCACCTATCGTTCTGTATATTGTGAGAGTTTACAACATGAGATAACTGAGTAAGGGATAATCAGTTTTCCAAACTAAAATAATAGGCATTCTTATTTTTTTATCCTATAGATGGAAAATTTGGAGTGAGGCCTTTTGAGCTGAAAAATATCTGGGGAAAAAATAGACCAGTCTTTTGTCCTCATTGCAATGGCCTAAATAGATGTTCAGCTTCTGTTTGGAACTACACAAACACACATATCTTTGTCACAGTGCTGGAGTGATATAGGGAACAAGCTGATAGCTAAAGTAAGTGTAATGCTATTTTTAAACCAAGAAATCACAAATTATGATTCCAGGTGGTTAGTTTAAAAAAAAAAAGGCTGATAAAGAGTTTGGCTGAGTTCCATTTGGCTGAATTTGGTTAATACTTTCTCTAATTGCTCTTTCTCAAGAAATGTCTTTATTGCTCTGTAGCCTGGTATATTAATATTAGTTTTTCTGTTGTTTTATGAGAATAGTTACCAGGTTTTAGCAATTGGAGAATAGATCGTTCAATAAGTTACCAATTAATTCACAGTTTGGGGAAAAAAAGAGGAATATACTTTTTAAAAATAAAATCAGTTGGTTTCTCATTGGATAACACAATAAAAACTCATTTATGTAAGCATATTCCATATCCTTATGTATACAGGTGGTTGACGTACGACCGCAACTGAGCCCAAAATTTATGTTACTGAGACAATTGTTAAATGAATTTTGCCCTATTTTATGACCTTTCTTGCCACACTTGTTAAGTGTGTCACTGCAATTGTTAAATTAGTAATAACGGTTGTTAAGTGAATCAGGCTTCCCCATTGACTTTGCTTGTCAGAAGCTCACAAAAGGTGATGACATGACCCTGGAACACTGCAAATGTCATAAATATGAGTCAGTTGCCAAGCATCTGAATTTTGATCACATGACCATGGGGATGCTGCAATGGTCTTGTGTGAAAAATGGTCATAAAAGTCATTTTTTTCAGTGCCATTGTAACTTTGAACAGTCACTAAATGAACCATTGTAAGTTGAGGACTACCTGTTTGCTAACATGCTGGAAATATGATTATATTGTTTGAGGCTAATTACATAAATGAACTAATTATCAAAATATCAGATGAAAGGAAAACAGCTGCTTTTTTCCAGGGACAACATGTAAAATAGTTTGTACTGGGGAATTTGTAAAATTTTCACCAATTTCTTCTCTGAAGATACATGATATTCCCTTTGTGTGGTGAACTTTTGCAATAAAACTGTATAAATTGTTTAGAAAGTCTATGCAGTCCATGAAAAACATAATGGGATTTCATATTTAAGCTCCAATCCTTCCACGTGTAGACCACACTGACTCGAACAGATTTTTGTGGATCAAAAAATTATCAAATCTACCTCCTATTACTCATTCTTCCAGCAGTCCCATAAATAGGGTATAGTTTGAGTTATGGTTTTTAAAGTTTTATATGCTGTTTTCTAGGATAAACATGTACAAGGTAGGATACATGGTACTTATAACAGAGAATGCATCAGGTAAGTAGCAATTCTTTATTTGCACTACAGATTTTTAATTGTTTGTACACACACACACACACACACACATGCACCATGCTATAATAATTAGATTAGGTTCAGACTTTGTGCAAATCTCAAGTAATCCATAGGTTATTGCTGGACCATAATTATTTCATACACCCTTAAATTTATCTACTCCATGAGTTATGTGGAGGGAAAGGGGAGATGAATGTTGACCTTATTTCTCCTGGCTGCTTTCATGAGAGAACCAGGGTAACCCTGGTTTCTGGGGCCTGCTGCAAATGTTATGTTTCTAAGGAGTGGAACAGTCAGATCATTTCCAAACCACTCCTGCTTGGCCTCCAAAATCCTCAGAATCACTCTGAAAATGATCCTGCTGCTGACGTAGAATTCTGAGAACAGGGAGCAAAGGGAAATGAAAGTAAGAGAGAAATAGGAGAGTTCACAAAACTTTGCTCTGACCTGTGGAAAGGGTGGCAGCACCTGGGTGGCTTTGAATTTGAAAGCTAAACAGGGTCAGACCTGACTAGAACCTGGATGGGAGACCAGCAGATGTGCCAGGCTGCATGCTCGATTTGAACTTAAAGAAAACATCTCAGAAGACAAAACGCTTCCACACTGCAAAGCTATCAAATAGCAAGCAAATCAATATCTTTTCAGCTAAAACAGCTAAACCTAAAATATATCAGTTTAATTGTTCAACAGGATTGATCTTGTGAGTACAGAGATCCAGAACTGCTTCATAGAATCATAGGCTAAGAAAGTATTTTGAAGGTTTTCTAGTCTAACCTCCTGTTCAGTGCAGGAATCTTCCTACTATTCTGGGCATAGCATTTATGTGGAACACTGCTAGAAAAAAAAAGGATGTGCTACTTATAAAAGCAGAGGAAATAAAACCAGAGAGTTTTCTGTAGAAATTATGAAACCAATTAGGGGATTGCGAAATCTATTTCATCAGGTGCTTTAATGACAAATTGACTACAGAACAGTCAAAATGCAAAGAGGACAAGGAGAAGATACAGTAATGTTTATCTTTGCTGCACCCAAAGAACTGGTGGACAGGATATAATTGTTTGTGTGTCCGTGTGTGTGTGTGTGTGAGAGAGAGAGAGAGAGAGAGGGGGGGGGGGGAAAACATATTTTTATGCATCTTTGTCCATGAAAAATTACTAAAAAGTTTAAAAAGCTACTGGATTTTGCAATGGCAGTGATATTGGTTATCTAAAAAAACCATGATTATTTAAAAGACATAAAGTGTGCCTTGTGCTCACGTGTTAAATAGAAAGATGCTGCACTGTATTCTTCATCATAAATTTGAGCCAGTAGTGTGTGACATTAGCCAAAAAAGCCAATGCAATGCTATGTTTATTAACAGAGGGATAGAATCAAGATCACTTGAAGCATTAGTACTGCTTTATAAAGCCTTAGTAAGACCATACTTAGAATACTGCATCCAGTTTTAGTCACCATATTATAAAAAAGATGTTGATACTCTGGGAAGAGTGCAGAAAAGACCAACAAAGATGATTAGGACGCTAAAACATATGAAGATATTGCAGGAATTGGGTATGTCTAGTATAGTGAAAAGAAGACTTAGGCGTGACACGATAGCAGTGTTCCAGTATTTGAGAGGCTACCACAAGGAGGAGGGGGTCAATTTATTTTACAAAGCACCAGAAGGCAAGGCAAGAAACAGTGAATGGAAACTAATCAAGGAGAGAAGCAACCTAGAACTAAGGAGAAATTTCCTGACAGTGAGAACAATCAACCAGTGGAAGAGCTTGCCTTCAGAAATTGTGGGTGCTCCATTACTGGAGGCTTTTAAGAAAAGTCTGGAATGCTATAGGGTCTCCTGCTTGAGCAGCGGGTGTTGGACCAGAAGATCTTCAAGGTCCCTTCCAATTCTGTTATTCTGTAAAGCTAGATGGATTTTTTATATATTCAAGAGTCAGGAAAAGAATGGAGTGGCAGTCAAGTCTGGTGGGAAGGAAAGTAGTTAACAGGGTACAAGAAGAGAAATGCACCAGTATTCTGTTCTGCACTGGATAAAATGTCTCATGTGCTGAGATGGACAAATTAACAAAAGAGATAAAAGAAAAGGAAGACACAGAATACTATTTAATATGGAACAAGTGGTATGACTGGCTGGAGAGTAGAAATAAGAGAGAATAAATGTGGAAAGGTTAAAAGTGGAAAATGTGTGTATGAAGGAAGAAAAATGCAAATAAGAAATAATGGGGCAACAAGGACAAATACTCTAAAGAAGAATAAGGGGGGAAATGTAAATAATAGATTACTATTACGAAATTGCTGTTAAAATATATACTGTGTATATATGTGTGTTATGTTTTGTTTTGTTTTGTTGGTTTAAATAATAAAAATTAAAAAAAAATAAAAAAATGTCTCATGTAAATCTTGGAGTTAAGTACGTACATCCAGCATCTATAGGGGCAACCCAATCTGCACTGGTGCTCAGAAGAGAGGAACAATAATAGTTTATTTAACAATAGTTTATTTAAAATAAAGACTTTTTATTTAGCAAAAAGTCTGGGAACTCTTTTAGGTCTAACTGATTTCATAGCTGCTCATATAAACAGATTCACTAATAAAGTTGGGTTGCCCTGAAAGTGCTATCAGATTCAGTGATTATTATGTTGGTGTTTGACCCCAAGTGGAGGGAATAAAGGGCACTTTAATGAGGACTACACAGAGTTCCACTCATAGGTGTCCTTGAAGAGACAAGTGACAAAAACATGCATTCTGATGTTGCAATAGAAACCCTGTGACTTATGTACTTGTATTCAGTGCTACAAAGCAAATATGGAAGGTGAAAATTTGCACTGTTGCAGTGCAGGTTTTGCCACTGTTATTGCAGCAGACGCCTCTGGTTCCTCTCTCAGGGAATTATACTCGGCTGCCTCTGTCTCACTATCTGTGTGCTAGAAATACTCCTGAGAAACCACAAGGTTTAATATCCTTTTTTTATTATCTGATTGGCACTCAAGGGTTTCTGTGAGGATCCAGGCCAGGCCTCAGCCATCTTATTTGCTGGCTCAGCTGCAGCCAAAAATGTGCTCTCAAGAGCATTTTTGAAATGGAGCCTAGTGCTGGCCTTTGGAGGAAAAACGGAAGATTAGTCTGCCATGCTGTGAAGTTCAGCCTTGTCCTGTATCAACACAGGATGAATGAGGGGAAGAAAAAAAAACCCTTTCTCTCTCTCTTGTCACTGGAAAAGCTGCAAAATTTCCAGAAATATGGAACCTTTCATTTCTTTTTTCAAAGCTGTTAAAGCCATATCAGTCTTATCATATCACCCCTTCTTGTCTGGCAGGCTGATAATACACTTGTGTGTGTGTGTGTGTGTGTGTGTGTGTGTAAAGTACACCAAGATGGGAACACTCTCAAGTTTCTTGGAGCTGCAGAAATGGTTTGTTTCAAGGGCCTTGGCTTGCAATTCTTGGCACAAGCAAATGTCAAGATTTTTCATCTGAACTCCCAGCTGATGGAAAACAGCAGTGCTTGTGTAAAACTCAGTTGATAGCCAACATGTAGGACAGATATACCTTTAAAACAAAAGGAAGAGGAAAGGGGAAAGGGGGAAAAGGTGAAAAGGGAAAAGGGAAAGGAAAGGAAAGAGGAAAGGAAGGAGGGAAGGGAAGGGAAGGGAAGGGAAGAAAGAGGCAGAACAAGATAGTGGGAAATCAGTCTTGCCTCCTCTTTATGGCCAGTGAGAGAGAGTCTCAAGGGAAAAGTTCAAAACCCAGAGCTCTAATGGGAGGGAGAATTGGTACACTAGACTAGAAGATGGAGGGTTGCACCAACGTGGGAGGGGGTCAAAGAAGCAACACTTGAGGCTTGGATGTATTCTCAAATACCTTTTCCACATGTGTCACATGCAAATAAAAAAGTGCAGAGCTTTGATCCCAGGATGGCAGCTATCATTTTGGCGTTTTTTGACCCCCATAGATATCCTAACAATGGGCATAGACACTCACTCCAGCAACAGAAGGCCACTGTCACTCACCAGAGCCTTTTTTTCTCTCCTTTTTTTCCCCTTGCCAACAGAGCATGTTCATGGCAACAGAGCCTTGTTTATTTAAACTTTTTCATTTGAAAATACACATTACCTTTTCCCATTATAACAGTAGCAAAAGGCCTTTACTCCAATGCTGTTTAACTTTGGCTCAAGAAAAGCAGACTCACATTTATTCATATAGTTGTGTTGGTGGTATGATTTACAAGAATTTAAAATGGGAGACTACACATGCACAGAGTATTTTTCCTTTCTTTTTTAGGACTGGAAAACAATTACTATCCCTAACTTGCACCATGTACTTCCCTTTCTTCTATGAAGTGATGCATATGGCACTTTAAAGCCCCACCACTTCCGAGTATTAGATTCAGGGTCTAAATTACCTATCTACACTATTGTACATTATTGTAGCACACTTCGATTGCCATGAGAATTATTTGCCTAGCTTAGTTAAGAATAGTTTCGTCCCTATCTGAAATCCTCATGATGAACTATGGCAGTGTTTCTCAACCTTAGCAGCATTAAGATGTGTGGACTTCAACTCCCAGAATCCCCCAGCCAGCCATGCCATGCTGAATCCTGGGGACTGAAGTCCACACATCTTAACACTGCCAAGGCTCTGAGAAACTGTACTAAGAGGTGGGAAAAGAAGAAGGAACAAATAAACTAGGGCAGTGAGGGCAATGATACGCGTGTCAAATGTGACATATCACAATGTTTTGGGTAACACACCAATGTTCACCAACAATCCACAATAACTATTCTTGAAATCATGCCCCATTCTTGTGGAATTTTTGTAGGCTCTGAAGGTCCCATGAGAATGTGGTGTGCCCTGCAGAACCTCCACAGAATCATGCAAGAGTGGGGTATGTCTTCACATAGTTTTCCAAGACTGTAGAGGCCACAAAAGAGCATTCTCCAAAGCTACTTCAAGATCGAAGACCTTGTGCAACTCACAGCGGCCTTGCACAGGCCGCAAGTGCCTAGTCATCAGAAAGAGAACACTGTCTGAAGGTAAGCAGTGTATGGCAGATTCATATCATGGTCCTTGGTGTGAAGTGGCCTTTTTGAGAGGCAGCAGTGGTGTTAGGACTGAAGTCAAGGCTTGGGCTTCTACTTCAGGCCCATCTTCTGCCAAGTGTCCCATTCAGGGTGGCCTAGAAGGGGTTGGGAGGAGATATTGTTTCTCTTTTGCAAGATCCAATCTGGATTGGTCACCGGAACCAGAGATTTAGTCTTCCGAGCTTTCAGACTGGTGCTGGAGCCCACCCTCAGGGAACTTTCTCTCTACCAGAATGTGTGCTTAGAGCTATTCTATGCATTATATTTATGTGGTGCCTTCCTATTGATTGATTGGTGTGTTGATGGCTGGCAATTGGCTGATGTTTCCTTGTACTGCCAAACAACAACAATTGTATTGTTTCCTCATGCTCTTCCAACATGAGTCTGAAAGCTTGGAAAACTAAACTTCTGGTCCTGATGACCAACCCAGATTAGATCTTGCAACATTATCCTGGGACATGTATACTTGCCTTCATTTGTGTTTCTCTCTCTCTCTCTCTCTCTCTCTCTCTCTCTCTCTCTCTCTCTCTCTCTCTCTCTCTCTCTCTCT
>NW_015386969.1:302706-401049 GCF_001527695.2 Protobothrops mucrosquamatus
TGGGATGATAGGTTGGCTGTAGATCTCACCAAGTCACTCTTCCTTACTTATCTCTTTGTTTAAAATGGTCATGCAGTATCCAGATCAAATGCAACCCATCACTGATTAACTGATTGCTCTGGCATGGTCCTAGTAAATTATGGTTAACATGCCCTTCCTCTGCAATCCATCATTTTTCATGCTTCCCTCAACTTCCTTGCTCCAGATGGAGTGTAGAGCTACAATGCCAAAGAAGACACAAGGATGTTTGGCTGGACTATGAGAGGAAATGCCAGAGTGAAGTTATGAGATTCCGAAGATTATTAGAGGTTTGATTAGCATAAGCAGATGAGCTCTGGATTGTTTAATGGAACAGGCCCTAAATCTTGGAGAATGTTCCATCCTTTATCATGAAATCCTGCACAGTTTCTCTTCTTCCCTCTCTCCATCCTTGGAGATGAAGATCTTTGAAGTGTGCATAAAGAAGTGTGCAAAATTCTAAAATGCTTGCAATTAACATGCTGAGGTATGGAGGATCAGACCCCCACAACATAATAGTTATATCCAGAGAAGTTGGCTTCTCAGCTTCCAGACCTCCTTCTGGGGTTGTGTTCAGAGGAAAAATCTTTTTGTAACCACACATTCTTTACCCTTTTCTTTGGATGTTTAATTCAGTCACGTAAACCATCTCTTGTTTCAAGAATACAAAGTGACCAGTATTGGACATGAAAGCCATGGCTTATGCTTCATGAAAAGTGTGAAAACAGTAACTATGGTTAAACCAAAATATGGCATGGCATGGTGTAATGCAGGGGCCTGCAACCTGGCTGAGGAATTCTGGGAGCTGAAGTCCACAAGTCTTAAAGTTGTCAAGGTTGCAGACCCCTGGTGTAATGTATAAATCCAGCCAAGGAGCAGAGTTTTCTCTACTTATCCCCTCAATAGAAATAAACCAGCCTTATTGAAAGCCTGTTAAGAATTTCATTAGTATAGGTCATTATTAGGATTGAGGATATCAGTTATAGATGAAGGAAACTCATGAGGCAACTGAATTTATACCCACTAAACTGGATTTGCATGGCTTATTGAACAAACCAATTATTCTCTTGCGAATCTGCAAGGGCTGTTTTTGAACAAAGAAATGGCAGGGGAACAGTATATAGGTAGTCCTCGACATACGACCACAATTGAACCCAGCATTTCTGTTGTTAAATGAGACAGTTGTTAAGTGAGTTTTGCCCCATTTTACAACCTTTCTTGCCACAGTTGCTAAGTGAATCATTGCAGCTGTTAAGGTAGTAACACAGTTGTTCTCTGGCTTGCCCATTGACTTGGCTTGTCAGAAAGTTGCCAAAAGTGATCACCTCACCTGGAGATACTGCAACCGTCATAAATATGAACCAATTGTCAAACATCCAAATTTTGATCACATGACTCTGGGGATGCTGCAATGGTCGAAAGTGTGAATAACAGTCATGAGTCATTTTTTTTCAGCGCCGTTGTAATTTTGAACACTCACTAGACGGATGGCTCTAAGTTGGGGACTACCTGTAGTGTGAATTACTGTACAGTAAGTTCTCTTCCTCTTTGGTTAGAATAATTGATGGCTTTATAAATTTATATTAGAATTGCTAGAATGTTCCATTTTCATCAATTATTGCTCTTGTGATCAGTCACTGTGATTATCTTTTTTAACAGTAATTGTTTCTTGGGTTTATATCCCATGTGTAAGAAATTGACAGTGATGATCCAGGCAAACTTATGCAATAATAAATTTCTCAGTCTTTAGGACATCACTAGGCTTCTTGATTTTTTTTGAAACTTATCCCTTCTAGAAACATACTTTAACATACTTCTCATAAATACTGTATTTGTATTTCATGGCACCTGACTTCACCCTCCGCAACCTTTTTTCCTGCACCCATTATACGTTCTAAACTACAAATCAATTTCTATGTGTTATAGTTTTCCTATTTGGAGGTGTTCCTCTTGTGCTGCCATTTATTTTAATTATTTGTTTTTTCTAAGCCTGGGAGAACCTGACCATTTTTAAAAAAACGTAGACTCATCTTAAATTCTAGATAAATACACATAAACCAGTAAAAAATAAATACATTTTCTTAGTCTTTAGGATGTCACTATGCTTCTTCTTTTTATATAGATATTTGATTCAGTTTGATTAAGCTAAGTTACAAATCTTTAGTGCTTAATAAACAAGTGTTGTCTGGGTTCACATATTTAACATTAATAGTAATACAACTTCCATTTCTACTCTTGATTCCATTTTTAGGATGTCACTACGCTTCTTGCTGCCACAGCTACTCCTTGACTTACGACCACAGTTGGGACCAGAATTTCCGTTGCTAAGCAGGGCAGTTGTCAAATAAATCATGGCTGAATTTATAACCATTTTTGTCACTGTTAAGCAAATCCCTGTGAATCACACAGTTGTTAAGCAAATCCGGCTGGCCCCATTGACTTTGCTTATTGGAAGCTAGCTGGGAAGGTAGCAAATGATCATCCCATAACCCTGGGATACTGCTACCATTGTAAATAGATGCCCGTTGCCAAGCACCCAAACTAGGACTGTGGTGATGCTGCAAAGGTTGTAAGTGCGAGGACTATTGTTAGTCACTTTTTTCAGCGCCTTTGTAACTTCAAATGATCGCTAAATGAATGGTTGTAAGTCTGTAATGTTTCTTTTAAAATCTGAGAAAGAACTATTCTTTGTATTTTGAGAAGAGACTCCTAGCAGAATATAGATAGTCCAAACATCCTAAAGTGTTTGTTTTAAAAAGTGTGTTCTTTGTCAGTTTATTCCAAGGCACGAGTTTAAGAAAGCAAGCAGATCTCTTTTCTCATCAAAGTGAACTTCCTCATCAACATTATAATCTATTGAATGACAATGTTAAATCTACCTCTGTTTCATCACCATAGTATTTTTGGCCGATTCATTCTAGTGGCTATGACATGCCCAGAGGGATGAATGGGGAGATCCTAATATGTAATATTCACAAGCTGTAGAACCTGCAATGCACTTGCACCACAACAACCTGGATGATTTTAATGAGATCCCCAGAAGGAAGTGGGTTATAGCTGTCTAGACTATTTCTTTATGTATAACATATTTTATTCCACCCCTTCTCTTAGGAACACAGGACCATATGTAAGATTCTCCACTGCATCACCTGGCTAAGAAAACTTATTGAAGTTAATTTAGTTGAAAGATGGTGGATGCTTTAAGAAAATTTTGATTCACTTGTCCCTAGTTCTACTTAGTCCAACATGACTGTTCTACCCCAACAGCGTTTTTAAGCCATATGTAACAGGCCATAGAATGCTATAATAAATTTTGGGACGGTAGATTTTTCTCAGTTGAACCCATTCTGGTAGAAAGTATAACAAGGTGCTTTTTTTTTTTTTTTTACACATAGCGATAGTGTTTATGCAAAGGAACTAAATGAGGTTTGGGAGGTTTAGCAATAGAGAAGAAATTAAAATCAGAACTTAAGAAAAGATAATGAGATTTGGATGTTCATGGTCTAAATTGTATTGCAATCCTAGTGTTATGGAATGGGCATTTGCAGAAGCTATGGAGGAGAGTTTTGGTGACATGGAGCTTTCCCAGAGAGAGGCCTGGATTAAGGCAGGCTGGAAGCAGGAAGAGGTTCAGGATAGCCACATCTTAGAATCCCTCAAGATAGATCTAGTAAGTTAGCAGTTTATAACTTTAGTTTGGCAAGATTCTGTCCATTAGAGGGAAGCAATTAAATGTTCGAACTCAAGTGATCTTTCTAGTGTCGTCTCTGGGCTTTGGCCTGGTACCTGTTAGGCAGCTTCAAATAGATTATTGGAACTTCCCTGGAAGAGCTATAAGTTATTTCTAAAATCAAGTTAAGATATTTGAGTGTTTGTCCATTTAGTATTAGGAATCAAATCCAACTGATGACACCTAATTAACTTGCTGAGATATTACCAGCTGATAGGTTCAGAGTCACCCTATCAGGGAGATGAGCAGCATATTAAACAAATTATTATTATTATTATTATTATTATTATTATTATTATTATTATTATTATTATTATTATTATTGTTATTGTTATTGTTAACAACAACAACAACAACAACAATAATAATAATAATAATAATAATGTTGGAAGGGACCTTGGAGGTCATCTAGTCCAACCCCCTGCTCAAACCATGTGACTCTTTGTTTCAGCTGGGAAGAACTTCTTATCTATCCCTTTTCCTATGTCAGTGATCTTTCCAGCATGACTGACTTCCTGTCTGACCTCCGTAGCTGCCCCCCCTCTTTGTGCAGCTCATCAAGTACCAAACAAATGGTGAGTAACAGGACTACATTTTTGCATCAAAATGCATCCAGTACCAAATTCAACGAGTTTTGAGGCAGTCGAGTACTGAGGTACCACTGTATAATGAAAAGGATGAAAAATGCATGTTTAATAATAACAATTCAGAATCAGTTTATTTTAGATTTTTTTAAAAATTCAGAAATGGAACTTAGTTGTAGTTTCTAACAAATCAGCTTCAAATAAAATTTACAAATTGAATATGTGTATATCTGATAACTAAATCTAAAGCAACTGAGGTTCACTGCCATCAAAAGAATATGGTAAAAAGCCTCTTCAACAGAAAGACAGGATAGTAAAGTCAACTCTTTGCTGTAATAACATTAGAATATATTTGTTGTAACATATCTTACAACAACTGACCGTCCAGAAAAATATTTTTCCAGCGTGCATTTTTGACCAACAGCTGGTTCTTGCTACAATTGGACACTCCTGACTGAAAAGTACACTCTGGCAACCGTATTAACATTTGGCCTGCTTTCTAATAAAGCCTCATTTTTCTAATCAATGCTCTGTTGCACCCCTTGGCAAGCAGACACAGAATATCCAAGAATTAATGCAAACCACAAGTCTTTCTGTAAGCAGATTAAACAGGGAATCCATCGTTTTATTTTTATCAGGCTAGTGAAACCTATCCAAGTCCAATCGCTTTTTATTGCAAAGGGTACATTCCCATATATCTATTTTATATAACCAAGTCTTTCTGACTTGATTTGGTGGATTTAACAATACAAGCCAACAATGTGGGCGGCTCTTTCGTTTGGATCCTGTTGAATATTTTCCAAGATAGTTTAAGTTGTTGATCACCATATCAAAACTCTGCAGGGGCAAAAAAATAGTGTCTAATAACTTTATTTCTTAATTCTTACATTATTTTTAAAAATCATGCAGGTATCTTCCTTTCAAGACAAGTATTTGTTTATTTATTTATTTTTATTCATAGGGCTGTCTCTCTCACCACAGAGACACTGGGCATGGAACAAAGTTGAAGTGCAAAGCCTAATAAAACATAAAACATAGAATAATAGGGTTGGAAAGGACCTTGGAGGTCTTCTAGTCCAACCCCCTGCCCATCGCATATTTACTGAAGTCTAAGTAAGGCAGGGCTAGATGAATCAAAAGTTGGAATTAAGATTGCCGGGAGAAATATCAACAACCTAAGATATGCAGATGATACCACTCTAATGGCAGAAAGTGAAGAGGAACTAAAGAGCCTCTTGATGCAGGTAAAGAAGGAGAGTGCAAAAGTTGGCTTGAAACTCAACATTAAGAAAACCAAAATCATGGCATCCGGCCCTCTCAATTCCTCGCAAATAGATGGGGAAGAAATGGAGGTAGTGACAGATTTTATTTTCCTGGGCTCCAAGATCACCGCAGATAGGGACTGCAGCCAAGAAATTAAAAGACGCTTGCTCCTGGGGAGGAAAGCTATGGCAAATCCAGACAGCATACTAAAAAGCAGAGATATCACCCTGCCAACAAAAGTGCGTATAGCCAAGGCCATGGTTTTCCCAGTTGCAATGTATGGATGTGAAAGTTGGACCATAAGAAAGGCTGAGTGACAAAGAATTGAGGCCTTTGAACTATGATGCTGGAGAAGACTCCTGCGAGTCCCTTGGACTGCAAGGCGTTCAAACTGGTCAGTCCTAGAAGAGATCAACCCCAACTGCTCTTTAGAAGACCAGATCCTGAAGTTGAAACTCAAATACTTTGGCCACCTAATGAGAAGGAAGGACTCACTGGAGAAGGGCCTAATGCTGGGAAAGATTGAGGGCAACAGAAGAAGAGGACGACAGAGAATGAGATGACTGGATGGAGTCACTGAAGCAGTAGGCGTGAGCTTAAATGGACTCCAGAAGATGGTAGAGGACAGGAAGACCTGGAGGAACATTGTCCATGGGATCGCGATGGGTCGGACATGACTTCGCAATTAACAATAACAAGTAAACTATGTCCTATTCCTCCATGTCTACCTTTGACTCTTCTGAACTACTGATACTGACATGGCAGGTTCACTGCATTTGAACTTGTTTTCCTAGTCACAATACTGCATTCTAACCACTGCACCATCGCGGCTCAGTTGTTAAAATGCAGTATTGCAGGCTAACTGTGGCCATAGTCTGGAGTTCAATCCTGATTGGCTCAAGGTTGACTCAGCCTTCCATCCTTCCAAGGTCAGTAAAATGCAGACCCATATTATTGCGGGCAATATGCTGACTCTGTAAACTGCTTAGAAAGGGCTGTAAAGCACTGTGAAGCGGCATATAAGTGTAAGTGCTATTACTATTGCTACTCAGCCCTTCCTTACCATTCTTATGGCATTTATTGTGGCTAATGATTATGCAAGAAGCAAGTTAGAATCTTGCTAAAATATATAAATTGCAGTTTCATTTATCAACATATGACACACAAGACCGGATGTTTCTTCTTCCTTCTTGTTTTTAAATAATATTAACCACAGATGGCCACATGTGTTCTCACCTTTTAAATTTTTTAAAATGCAAATATTAAAAGTGCATTTTAAAAAATGCATCATTTTCCCAGAAAGAATGAAGAAGCAAGTACAAATTCTGTGATGTCAGGGAAGTTAAAAGGATTAAACTTCCCTTCCACCCTGAGAAGATGGAGCTGATTTTCCTAAGTAGTTTAGAGTTTAGCATTCCAAAAACCTGCTGAATTGGCACAGGCAGATGCAGGGAAAACATGTATCTGTTTATCTTTTGTGTAAACATGCACATTATCCAACAGAGAATTTATATCCAAATTTAATTCCATCGCTATTGTGAAAATGCTGCAACTCAGAAGATGTTCGGATAAAACTGAAGGAAGCTTTATGTGTTTTGATGGCATGTTTGTGATTTAAAGACTTTTCAAATTGCACTGCTTAGGTTAGTATTCTATAACTTGCATAATATAGAAATCTTTACTGTAGGAGTTTGCAGAGACTACCTTATCTGAGTAGGGCTAAACCAGTATGGATTGATGTGAAAGTAATCCAGCTTAGGTACTGATAATGTTAGCTAGTTGGATAATGAAAGCTCTGAAAGCAAAGAACCAAGCTCAGAGAGTACTAAAAACTCCATAGTCCCAACTTATTTGAAGAATGAAACAGAAGAAAAAATAGAAGCAAATTTGGAAAAATTGAGGACTTTTCTCTCAGAATCTACCATGAGGGAAACATAGAGTGGGATGAAATTTGCAGGCAAGCTACACTATTATAAACTGTGACAACGGTATAGAAATTAAAACTAGAGATTTCAGACCACGGACCTCTAAAATATTCTTAGAAAAAGCTGTAATTGTTTTGGCAACAGAGTATGATGAATTTTCTGGTGATAATACTCTGTGTTGCCAAATTTCTGATAGGCACACTGAGGGGATATTTTAATGGGTGATAATGTGTCTTCTTCAATGTTGTGAATTTCATTGTAAGGGAATGAAGTGGAAGAATAAAGGATTAAAGCACTGGTCTTTTCCAAACAATAAGTCATTTATTACAGAGGTCCCCAACCTTTTGGATGCCAGGGACCGGTTCCGTGGAGAGGGGTTTTTCCATGGACTGGAGGGTGCGTGGTTTTGTGTGCTGTCTGCATCTTGCGGATGGGGCTTTGCTTGTTTCTGTGGCCCGGTTGCTGGCATGCCGCGGCCCGGTACTGGTCCATGGACTGGGGGTTGGGGACCCCTGATTTATTAGACCAAGATGATTAAGCATTTGAGCAACAGTGAGCTTGATCGACATTGAGATAGAGCAAATGGTAAAACTGAGGACCTTTCTAAACCCACAAACTACTTCTTTTCCCAAGATTTCATGATTAAGAGAATAAATGGTGATCAGATCACAGATTCTGTTCTCATTTGAGTGGATCATTAGTCAATGAATCCAGTACAGGTCGTCTTTGACTTATGACTACAATTGGGATCAGAATTTATGTTGTTAAGCAAGGTGTTTTTTAAGTGAGTCATGGCTGATTCTACAATCTTTTTGCCATGGTTGTTAAGCGAATCATGGCAGGTTTATTTATTTATTTATTTATTTATTTTGATTTATATCCCGCCCTTCTCCCAACGGGACTCAGGGCGGCTCACAACATATTTAAAAACATGGACATATTTACAACCCCCACCAGATAAAACCAAATTAAACCAAGATGTTAAATAATCACATGGTCATTAAACGAATCTGGCTCCCCCCTTGGCTTTGCTTGTTGGAAGCTGGCTGGGAAGATTGAAGATATGATCACATGACCCTGGGATGGAGCATCCATGAAGACATGTCGGTTGGCAAGCACCCAAGTTTTGATCATGTGACCGTGGGGATGTTGTGACAGTCCTAAGTGTGAGGGCTGGTTGTAAGCAACTTTTTTCAGTGATATTGTAACTTCAAAGAATCATTAAATGAATGGTTGTAAGTCAAGGACTACCTATATTTCCCTCCCTCCCACAATATTTTCATGTATATTGATGTATGTTTTACATACATTATATTATATTAAATATATAGTATATGCTTTACATACATGATGAAAGTTGTTTTAATTTTCACACAACAGTTATTGTGCTATATTTGATGGCCAGCAGAGCTCCAGAAGAAGAGATTAGGAACTGAGCTATATGAGACCCCAGAAAAGAGTGCCTTCAGAAGGAAATCCATACTGCTGCATCTCATAAAATAGGTTTGGATCACATCTGATGTGCATTCTTAATTGTTGCTACAATGGCAAATACAAGTCTTGCAGAAAATATGTAGATCTAATAAAACGTCACCTGTTAATAATCAGTCCACAAGACGTGGAATCTTTGCCCAAGAAGCTCTCATATCAAGTCAAAGAACAATAGCCATTGTTTCCCAAGTGACATTATAGAGTGATAACCTATGCTTGTGTATAGCACTTACACAAACACAAGGATAGGAATATAACAGCAAGCACTAAAGAGGAGTATGCTCCCACACTCAAAAAAGAAAGAAGAAACTGAGAATATGTATATATCTTAAGGAAGAAAGAAATATTAATATAAAGAATCTTTACAGACCATTTGATGACAAAGATGTAATATAATGTTGAGTCTATATAGGGTTGAATCTTAGTAGCAGGAAAAATAATGGACAGAATGAAATATAATGAGAAAGAATGTGGTTGGCTGACTGTCTAGGTTCGTGAATAGGGATGTAACATTTTTGCTAAAGATTTCAAATGCTGTTTGCAGATAAAGATATTTGCTAGTTTATGTCTATTCACATATACATTTTCCGGTTCATTGAACTAATGTCTTACTCAGGCTTTGTGAATTAGATTGCCTTCTTAAGGACAACTATCCCCACCTCTTTCCTTCCTTCCTCCTCTTTCTTTTCTTGAAAAGGGTGTTGTATATAATCTCATTTCATGTTTCCAGCTCTCATGTTGATTTTGAATTTAAATAAGATAGTTAGGTTTTGAGAGATGTGCAAAGTTCTTACTTTTAGTAATTAAAAAAAGATGGCTTTCACACTAGGACAAAGTGGTTGCATGCTGAAGCACAGTTAGAAGGGTTAAAATGTAATCTCATGTACACGTGAGTAAATCCTGCAAAATACAGGTATGACCTGCTTCTAAAAAAAACATGCATTTGACTTGGGAAAATATTTCAGATTAATCAATTTTATTGTAATGGACGACTTGTTTTTGTTTTCTTGTTTTGCTGAAAGAAATAAAATGGTTATAAAAGCGTAACATCAGTACTCTGTTTCAGCACTTGTCTTTCTGGCTTGCTGTATTTAAATATCCATGTACTCAATTCTGGTTTCCAATTTTGATATCTTGCAGTTATGTATTAAAGCAACCACAACTGCATACTCATAAAAGAATGGAAAAAGCTAACAGAACATTTTCACACCACAATCAGATGCATGCTTATTCTTACAAATCCCACTATATTCGTTAGAATATATTTCATGATAAGTATATTTAGGATTATAGCTTCAGAAGATTAAATCACAATGCTGGGTTTTGTTCTTATTCAGATGTTTGTTTCCCAGTTAGCTATGGAGAGAAAATAAAACGGAGGCAAAAAAGGAAGGGAATATATGGTATACTGTACTGTATTGTCTGTTAAACCTTGATTTACACTGTTCCAAAATCCAAGTCTCACCAGGTATTGAGAACACTGTAGGAGATAACTAGGTTAGTCCACGAGAGCAAAATATCACAAGAAGTTCCAGTAGCACTTTTTTCAGTTAACACATTTTATTAAAATGCATAAGTTTTTGTGAGCTTCAGATATTGATAAGTGCAGCAGAAGTCTTTGGCTCCATTCTCCTCAGCTTCACTGGGGATGCCTATGTTTAGATAAGAATGCTTTCTTTCCCGATGTCCTAATAAAGTTTCTATTCAGTTTCCTGTTAGACCTCTTCATTTGAGTTTGCAGTAAAGGAAGAGAAACTCTTGAAACTAAGTGTCATCAAAGAGGACTGCATATACCATATATATGGTATAAATATATACTATATAGTAATAAATAATAACAGAGAAGTAACCTAGAATTAAGGAGAAATTTTCTAACACAACAACCAGTGGAACAGCTTGCTTTCAGAAATTTTGGGTGCTCCAATACCGGAGGCTTTTAAGAAAGGATTGGACAACCATTTGTCTAAAATGGAATAGAGCAGGGGGTTGGACTAGAAGATCTCCAAGGTCCCTACGAACCCTTGTATTCTGTTAATAATTATAGTTGACAGGATGCAACCAGGATAGTCTTCAGTGCATCTTCATTTGTACTCCATGCATTGAACAGAATAGCTGAAGCTCACCATGGAGCTGAGAGCCTGTGTGTTGGACTCATCTGGAAATGAAGGTGACAGCTGATCTATCACTGTCAGTTTCTTCTGGCATCTGAGTTGAGAGATCCATAACATCTGGAAAAACAAAGGTAGGGGGCAGAATAAACAAATGGGTGGAAGCAGCAACTCATGGCCTTGAGAGCCTGATTTAAGAACAACAGCATTTGACTGTTTGACAGCTTTCTGACTCACTGTAATAGGATGCAGCTATTCCACTGACTTTGCAGGTCCCTGAGAAACGTGCAGGGAAGCTTCTTCGTGATTCATAGGCTTGGAGCTAAACATATTTAGCTGGCCTTCCAAAAAACTGAAGCAAGACAGTGAGTTTGTCTTAGGGACTTTCCAAGGAGTGCTTTTTAAAAGCACAATAATTTCACAGTTGCTATGGAGGTTCATTTTTCTTTATATATATATATATATATATATATATATTATTTCCTGACTTTTGGTGTAAGAAAAATTTCATGGCCCAGCCCAGCCTGTATTCTCCGGGAGAAATGCCATTACCCCCTGATGCTCACAGCAACAATGTTTGTTTCAACTGTCAATACTTCATATTTTCTTAGCATATCTCACAATATATTATTGATGGAACTAACAGACGTGTACCTCACTACTGAAATTGATCAAAGTGGCTAGGAATCTTCAAGTGAAATGAGTATAATTTTAAAGTAAATAAGTGGGAAAGAAAACAAATCAGATGAAATTAATGTGCTTTTTACAAATAAAGTTTGGAGGAAGAAGTAGTGCTTCAGTCACATGAACCTGGTTGACAGCTTAGTTTGTTTGATCTTCCTGCAGATGCTCCTTGACTGAGTTGATTTGACTGAGGGGCTGCCACAAAGAAGAGGGGGTCAACCTGTTTCCAAAGCACCAGAAGGGAAGACAAGAAACAATGGATGGAAACTAATCAAGGAGAGAAGCAACCTGGAATTAAGGAGAAACTTCCTAACAGGATCATGTATGAACTGTTTGGAAGAAGGGCAGGTCAAACCTTGAAGTAAAATACTGAATGTATTCATAAAACATCATTGGAGATCAATATTGTCCTTCAATCAATGAGGCCTCCTGCTTCTGCCTTTTTTTCATTCCAGAACAATCACAGAAGCCATTCTGCAAGTAATACACAGGTGTGTAAATAAATACTCATTTCAAAATGGTGAGTAAAGGAGAATATTAAAAAGTTAGTATTCACAAGGGTATGTCTAATTCATGTTGTTTACACTTGGACCAAAACCTCAGTCTGTCATTGATAGCCTAGCTGAAGAAAGCAGACATCTAAAAATATTTTTGTTCCAACTTTCCCTTTCTTACACAAAAGCTTCCATGTCTCCTCTCATTCTTTAAATTCTAAGACAGATTTCCTTTGGTGATTCAATATCCAGATGGAGTATAATCTGATTGCTGACTATTTAGTAGTCACTTCTTGGCTGGGATTTTCAATAAAAGAGGGAGCAGTGGGTTTTTCCTATGACATCAGAAAAAAATCTGGTTCCTATTGTTGCATCTCTCATTCATACACAGTGACTGGTTTCCCAAATCATGCTAAACCATGGTGCATTGAATAAACCACAGTTAACTGGATTCACACCACAGAACCCAGAATCAAATCACATAGGGACTTAGCATGATATATAAAACTGAATCCCAGTGTTCTATACTTTATAGTTTATTGAACAGGCTTAAGATTTGGAGAAAGGAAGGCAAATATTCTGTTCTATAAAGGACAGCTATATATGTAAAGCTAATTCAAAATTATGCTACTTGGGACCTCAACCACACCCAATTGTGGAATCATGGTCTACCAGAGTACATGTGAAAAAGTACATCAGTGGTTTTCACAATATTTAACCATGTCAGTTAAAGTATTAGTAGCTGCATTTGAAGAATTTGCAAAGCTTGGGTATTTTAACTTTGATTGGACGTTAATTTGAATTATTTGGGATCTATGTATCAGACTGTAAAAAAAAAGATGGGATAGATAGATACACAGAGGTGTCATTGGGAAAAAAACATTTAAAAGTTTATTGAGGAAACTCCTTCCTATGTTGCCATTTTTATAGTATTTGGGGATGTTGACAACCATGATCATGTAATCACAGCTCCATTTTTTTATGTGTGACATTTTGATAGCATGATTATGGCTATCTTGACTTTTTTGCCATCCACTGGTGGCACCTTAAACAACAATATGCCAAATTATTACAGTTATACATAGTGGTAGGCTATAATCTAATTTATCAACAGCCAGGGGAACAATATCAAACTAAATTCCAGAGGGAGATCACAAGGGTAGATGGAAATTTTGGTGCTACCCTATTTATGAAATTCTTTTGGTAGACATTGCTTGACACTAGCCATAAAAACTTTAGGTGAAATCAGCTTTTTAAAAAACTGTTTTAGATAATTTTTATTGGTTCTATTGACTATGATTATGGATCGTGTCTATTTTTATTTTGAGTCTTGTTCATATTATTGTTTTAACTAACTGATCTTACTGGTCACTGATTCTAACATTATCTACGGATATCATTATGAATGGCTACACTTTTCTTTGTTAAAATTTAAATTTAGTTGTGCTTCTTGGTTCTAGAATGTATAATATACATAATATATATATACTTCCCCCATAATAGCCAACAATCTGCTTCCACTCATGAGATGTCCTCCCTCTCTTGCTATCAACTTCCCAGCAGTTTGGAGGCAGAAAGCATGACTAATGTTTGGGAGCCAGCAAAAGCCCTTATTATCACCTACACGGTAATCCTACTTTGCAAGATGGGATTTTTGCAAGTTGCTGTGATGTCTCCCAGGTTCTCCAGTTTACAGATCTCAAGCCAAAATTGTCAAGGCCCCCAACATTTGACAGAGGAAAGTGTGCATGCGTGTTTTGCTTTGCCAAGTGTGAACAAACAAAGATATGGAAGTAAGACGAACAAGCAAACTGCTTGCTCAGAGTTTGACAGAACGCCCAACTAAAAGTTTCAAAGTTAGCTGCCCCCGCCCTTTGGAAATTAAGCAACCTTCTGGTCTTGTATCATCCAGTCAATCCAATTATCTTGTCTAGTTTACTAGCCACTCTATCAGTAGCCTTGTTGTGCCTGAGGGCAATTCTGAAGTCATCTGCCCTAAAGCTGAAGTTTTAAACAGACTTGCGACATCATGGGATTTTCCAGCTGTCTCAGAACTCTTTTAATGTAGTTGCTGATTTTTTGGCCAATCAGGGAAAAGCAAATGGGAGTGAGATATGAAGAAGCAGCAATTCCAAGCTAGAAGAAATGAGATGCTGAAACAGAATAAAACAGAAACAGAGAGAGGAGCAGACAAAAAGAGAAGAAAGGAATCAACAGATAGCAATATTTCCACTTTGGAATATAGTGAATTCATTTGGAGGCACCACCATCACTTTCATGTTCTGTTCATATAAAATGACTGTAAACAGGTAGATGCATAATTCTGAGGCA
Source organism: Protobothrops mucrosquamatus (assembly GCF_001527695.2). Taxonomy (NCBI): domain Eukaryota; kingdom Metazoa; phylum Chordata; class Lepidosauria; order Squamata; family Viperidae; genus Protobothrops; species Protobothrops mucrosquamatus. The sequence continues at coordinate 317,335 of NW_015386969.1, forward strand.
TGCAGACCCCAAGGAATCCTAAAGATTGTTATCAAATTTTAGGGGACCTAAAATGTCTTGCAGACATTTCATTACCCAAACTAGCTGACATCATCAGTGCTAGCATCCTACCCCTCATTTCAATCCTGAGCTACAAATATTCTCCTTTATTGGTACCCAATTTTAATTTTCAATACTGTAAAACAGAAGGAAAGAATTATCACATATATGTTTACTCCTCAGTCAAATTTAAGGTGAAGTCTCTTTCAAGCTGCAATTGACTCCATGTGACTTTATGGACACCCTTATATCATTTTTTTAAGTTCCTTTCAGAGGCAGAGGATTTTTCATCACAGCTGCCCTCAAATGCTTCATAACAGAACAGTTGCACAATTATGACATGGTGCGTAATTGAGCCCCTGTGTTAACTTTGAACTCTGAAAAAGTACAGACTGGCTCTTTTCTTGACTCCCAGGCTGGTCCATAAAATAGCTCTGAGGTTAGAAAGAGGCTAAGCTGCCCAGAATCACAGCCCTAGCCTACAACTTACTTTTTCCTTCTAGCTCAAGATTAGTAAGCTCATTAATGTTAAGATTTAGCTTAAATCAAAATGGCGGACAATCATCACTGGACAGTTTGACTTTTTATTACCCTTAAGGCAAGAAAAGGCCAAGCAATCATTAGAAGAGAACTGAGGCTGTTCCAGAGTGAGCTAACCCAAACCACAGGGAATCTGTGACATCTCAGAGAAATGCAAAGGCTCTCATCAGTGAAATACTTATACTCTTACTTACTTTAAGGGAGCAGTCCCCAGAGCCCATTTCAATACCCATCTTCAGCAATCTGGGAGAGCAAATATATATATATGAAAATACAATCACCTCAGAGAAAAATGTCCTTAGAGCAACAACAACAACAATGTACTGGTAGGCCTCGTTTAGCAACTGCAATTGGGACCAGCAACTTAGTCATTAAGCAAAGCAATTGTTAAGTAAAAATCATGGGACTGTGAGCAAGTGTAAGATTTTACACAATACAACACATACTAACTGACTATAATTGGTGAACACATGACTGAGAAAGATGTTGCAAAGGTTATAAATGTGAGGATTGCTTACTTTTTCAGCACCACCATTACTGCAAGTGGTCACTGTCTGAAGCAGTTGCTAAATGGACTACCTTTATTAAATTTGCATTCTAGGTTACTCCAGCCTCTATTTTAAGAAATCCCTAGCCAAAAAGATGAGTTTTATATGAAATGTATCAAAGCAGACATAAAATCTGAAATTACTTATTTAATTACAAATATTGGTTTTTAGCAATTAGGATTAATCACATCAGCATTAGTAGACTAGGATAAGGACAACCTGATTAGTGGTAAGGATTATTTTATGATTTTCTTTTTCTTTGTTAAATTTGTTTTGTCTGATTTCTGATCTCTGACCATAATAAAATTCTGCTGTTGTTCCCAGCATTAATGAATACCAGACATATCTGTTCATTAGATTAGAGAAGAACAAATAATCTCTAAGGCCACCTGCCCTTTATCCAGAGATTCTGGGAGTTGAAGTCCTGCACATCTGAAGCATCAGGATGGACAATAGTGGGGCTGTTATGCAGCTGCTAAATGCATTTGTGTTCTGAGGGAGAATCCTAGAGTCAGTCAGAAGTTGCACAGGGGGAACTTAATGTCACTCTTGAGCCAGCATGTTAAGCAAGAATGAACTTCCCAGCGATAACAAGTTGTCGTGACACTTTGCAAGCCCAACCTGGCTTTACAACAGGTATCATTGAGTGCTATCATTTCTGGAACCCTCTTCCAAGAATCCAGACCTGACCTTGCTTCTCCTCCATTCTTTTGTTGCCTAAAAGCCTCATTTAAGGCCAGTGCAAAGTAATCTGGTAGCTTTATGACTCTTTACCCAACATCAGCTCTGCTTTTATTTATTAGATAGGGACTATCTCTTATCTCAGCCTCTAAAGAACTGGTGGTAATGTTAAAGCAAACAACTGAAATATCCACCCTTTGATTTGAAAAACCAACCCACTCTCCCCTCAAAAAAGACTTCTACCAAGCCTGGATGGTATGCTGTCATTGAACACTTCAATCTTGCCTAGCATTGTGTTCAAACCACAGTCATGAGTTACACTTGGATCAAAGAAGATCCTCTGTTCACAAAGCATATATCTCCCATTTGGAAATGTGTACACAGACCTGTTCTATCACAGGCAGATCCCAGCTATGAACCCTTTCCCCCACCTTTTAATGTCTAGCCTTCTGAGAAGGCCATAAAATGCAGCCTTCAGGATTTATCAAGTCTGATGCAAGGTTGATGAAGACAGTAAAGGAAACAGACAAAATACCTCATGAGGAGGTAAAAACAGGGAAAAGAATTGCTAAGAACACCATAATTGCAAACTGTTGACTACGGATTGGAGTTAATCAAGAAAAAAAGAAGAAATAGAAGAAGAAAGAATTTCCAAGGATTTTATGAAAAAGCAGTGTTTCATCTCACACATGTTTCAGACTAGCCTTCAGGGACTCTTGTTTCTTCAAAGCTTACACATTTAAATCAACAAACAAGGATCTATCCCAACTTCTTGTGAAAACTTCATAAGATAAGAGCTCCTAAAGTGGATTTAACTTTTTTTTTTGCTATGGATTGCCTTAACACAATCTACTCTGCCATTTTGATTTAAGGAGATCTAATCTTATACAATCCTATAAACACCCAAGAGGCAACTTACTGGCTAGCATGGAACAGAATGTTGGACTCTATGAGCTTTTGGTCTGTTCCAATAGAACTCTTTTTATGCTCTCAATGCTACGTTTTAGCATGGAGACTTTTTTAGTATATGTAAGTAAAGCTAATTAATAGCATTGCTGAAACCACTGCCACTAGCACCACCAACCTGTGAAAATCTCTGGCCTTCCCTACATGTTCATCTGTCTTGATCAGATGTGAACATGAAGTATAGGAGCAACAGCCTCGTCTCATCCTGGACTCTCTACATAGTCACATAGGTTGGACAAAGGGAAACAGCAATGAAGAAATCTGTATTTCATGTGCTAACAATTGATGATGGTGATATTTAAGGTGGGCTTCATCTGTATAATCCTTCAAACAAAGGAATGTCCCAAACGTGACTATTCCAAGACCAGATGCTAGCTTCAGGATTAGAATTTGAATTCTAATTGCTGGTAAGACAAATGGGAAAAGTAGTATTGTGTTTCTCTCAGCCATCTAATTTGATTCTTTGAGGAAAAAAGTTACTGGAATTCATTTTTGTCTGAAGTTCTTATGTTCTTAGGAATAATGCAGGAAGGAAGTGGTCCTAAGACAGAGACCAAAGGAGATTAGAGTTGTGAAGTCTAGACCCTGATTCAAAAATAATTGTAGCTGCTCTGTCACTAAAGAATTATAATGATCCCTCATCCTTAATAAAAACCCTGATCAGTAACTTTTAGAAGTAAATTTATTGTGCTTCAGTTAGAATTAATGCAAACAAATAATTACATTTAAGCTTATTATTAATAGAAATGTCTACATTGAGTAGGTACGCAATTTGCTTTTTAATTAGAACACCTTGCTGCTTTATCGACCATGAGGACTGACCAACCACAATAAACAAAAGACATGGATAATGAAACAATCCCTTTATATTTATCTCAGATCCTTTAATCCATTTAATCTGTGACAAAAGTCAACAGCCATTTGAATTGAGACTAAGGGTAAGGCCTAGTTTTTACTAAGGAAACTAGAACCAAAATAATTTTTAAAATCATAACTCCTCAGTAACATGAAAACATTTTTTACTGCTATCTCAAAGCATATGAGACAAAGAAGAACATAACAGGATTAGGCAAAAGCAGGATCTGAATCCTCCAGCATCGAATTCTGACCTCTAACTCATTACAGGGTTTTCCAATCTGATGGCTTGACGTCCTCCAAACATTAGGAACTTCAACTTTCATAATTCTTTCACCAGCCTGGTCTATGGGTGCCAGCAGATTGAAATATACAGATCATCTATCTCCATCTCCATTTCTATCTTGGAATGCATTTCCTGGCCATTGGTCAGTAGTAGGAACAACAGCAGCAAAATATAACTCTCTTAATTTCCTACAAAATGGGAGGGGGATAAAATTTGTAAGGTTTCAGGAGCCACAAGTAGGGATGCCTGTCAGGAATATGTTGACATCATCAGAAGAATTGGTGCAAGGAATTCTGCTCCCACATTTTGGCATTTTTTAATAGACAAATACTGTATGGTAAGCCTATCGAAGACAAAATGTCAAGTTGCAGAATTCTGTTAGTTGCCACCAAAGGTCCTTTGTGTGATTCTATTTTGGGGCAGCTGCTTACGTCCTAAAGGTTGCTTACTCCCTCTTCTCACTGTTGTTGCTGAAAACTAGTCTCCTGGACAACATATGGCCCTCAGTATCCTTTTGAACTTCATTTTCCATCAGCATGGCCAATGATTATGGCTGATGAGAACTAGAGTTGAGCATTCTTGAAGAGAGCTGTCAGTTCCCAACCCTGGGAAAACACTTCTACAGAATACAATGAATTCAAATCCTTCTTTAGATGCTAAGGTAGCATCAGTGGCACACAAAATGCTTTTCATTTGTTTGGCCAGAGCACTACTGTGACATCTTCTGGACAGAGTTAGCTTGGTCACAGGCATAGATTTTATTTTCTTTATGTATTTGATACCCATAGCTATCCATCTCAACAAATAACTCTCGGCAGTGTACATCATAGAAGTACAACATCTGCATCAAGCAACAACATGCTCTGTACATGGGATTAATTAACTTAAATGAATTCAAAATGCTTTGGCTTGAGATGCAATGCTGTTGTTGTTGGTTTGGTGCTTAGATGGATTATTTAATTTGTTACACTAGTTCCCTTGTTGAAAGTTTTTGCACTGTTGTTAAGATTCATTTGTAATCCACCTTAAGCATATATTGAATGAAGAGGTCTATAATAAGTAGAAATTCAAAGCTCATTGCAGAACTTCTTAATTAAGACCAGCCCAAATATGATAAACAAGCTTTCACAGTTTCCAAAGTGCTTCATTAGGCTGCAATCTGGGTTTTAAGAAAAATTAGGCAAGCTGGGAAACTGGTTGATTTGGAAACAAAACGTCAGTACGTGATTATCAGAAATGGTGTTGAAAATGATGACTTTGTTAGTGTTATATATAGTAGTAAGGGGTCCTAGGTGCTCTCTGAGCTTAGTTATTTTCTTGCAGATGTTTCATTACCCAAACTAGGTAACATCATCAGTCCCAAACACCTTGTTTGGGTAATGAAACGTCTGCAAGAAAACAATCAAGTTTGGAGAGCACCAAGGATCCTTCACTTCAGCCCTGAGCTACAAATTCTCTTTTATTTATATACAGTAGTTTCCACTTACAGTTAGTAAAGGTAGAGGTGAGGCCTCAGGTGAGTGAGGCCTAATGGCACTCTTGCAACATGTTTGAACATATAAAATCTAATATTTACTATAACTTGTATCCAGATTTAAGCAATACATGCAATTTTCCTGCTCTATAGAGGATAGATATAAAGTGAAGTGTGGAATTGTTATATCAGTAACATTCCAGATGAATTTTATTGATCCACCAGTGAAAAAGGCTACTGATGCCAAACTGTAATATTTTCTAGTGATTTAAGGTCCATTGTCCTGCAGAATGCAAGTGTCTTTTTAAGAAGTTAAAAATAATTTACTTCCAAATTGAGGTTTTTTTTCTCCAGAAAGCTAAACCTGGAATTCTAAGATCTAACCAAAATCAAAACCTTGCAGGTTAGTAAGAAATATTCCAAGCCCCCTACTTGGGCAATATGTTTTATAAGAATCACATAAAATGTAACAAAATGTTAAATGAACTCTAGAGTTCACCTCCTTGTGTGTAAGATTGCTGATAGAACACATGGGATCTATCAGAAGGGATGAATATTACTTCCATGCTATGAGACAGCTAGCTGAGTTATCCTTTTACAATAAAGCAATGAAGAGACTTATGATACTTTAAGGATGGACACTTTTGTATATTGGCAGGAGTGTTCTAAGATGATAGTACTCTTGACTAAACATATGGAGCACATTTCTGAGGGGAGAACATTATCTGAAAGGATGGTGACAGATTTAGCACCATGTGTCACAGACTGGCTCAAAATCAGCTATTTGCCCTTGTATTGCATATGTTAATCAGCTATCCAGTGAAAGAATGTCTGTGTCACACCTAACTGCTGTTTTTGATTTGACCATTTCTGTATCAGTTCTGTCTCTCGCCTTTCCTTTCTTTCTTCTCACCCTCTAGACCCCAGAAAATTTTGTGTACAGGACATACATTCTACTCCTCTCTCAGAAATGTGATCAGTGGATCTGATCAAGTAGGTAATAACTTGTATCTTTAAGGTACCAGTTTTCTGTGCCAGACACATGATTTGGTCTGTTGAATTTCAAGATAAAGGAAGCAATAGCAGGCATCTCTTCTGAATCCCATCAGGTATCAAACTGTGCTGAATCAATTATCACCTTTTCTCTCTTCACTAACATGCTATCTCACCCCTTGCCTTTGAAAAAGAGCTTTCGGTGTGTTTATCTCAGGTTTGACCTAGCTCCGTGTGGTAACTCTTATATGCCAAGTAGCAATTTCAGGAGGTGATGATATGGAAACCAGCCAGTTGCCCCCAGACTTGTAGAAAATAGCGATCAACAGTGGAGATGAAAGCTTGCCATTTGTCCTTGGGAAAGGAAGGAAGAGAAATCAACATTTTATCACCTGTCTGCCTTCTTCCCCCATTTCACCTCACCATAAGAAGAAAATCCCATCCTTCTAGGATACAGGAATTCTCTTGTCGTGGAAAAAGGATCAGGTTCCAAACATTCAAGTATCAACAGACAAGCTCTACATGCATCATGAAAACTTGTCTCTAGAATTCTGCTTAAGTAAAATTTAACATGTACAGTAGGGAACACACAGAAAGTAGATCAGGTTCCATTGGAGATCTTCCAATAATTCCTAGGAGGTCAACAAGGCAATTAGACTGCTGAAATCAAGAAAGCTTAGAGAGAATTGGAATAAATTTCTGTGTGAAAAGATTTACATGCAAGTCCTAGTTTGGTTCTCTAGTTCTGGAGATTTATGAGCGAGCTCCAAGTTTCACTATTAAAAACAAATCACTTCAGATCTATGACGCACTTCATAATAGACCACCCTTTGCCAATAAGAAAACATAGAAGAAGCTGAACTCAATATCCCAGTGTTGACCTCACAAGGCTTTAGCCACATGTAAATATTGAGTTCTCAAAAAAAAAATGCTGTGGTAAACATCAGTCCAGGAAAGATGGGCAGGGAGTGAGGGTCATGGAGAGAAAACTTTTTCAGAATTTTTGCTTTAAGAAATTTAGCCCAGTAGGTATGTTATTAAGCTTCATATAAGTGTTTCTCAATTTCATTAACTTTAAGAAGTATGGACTTCAACTCCCATAATTTTCTATCCAGCACACCAACTAGGGAATTCTGGTAATTAAAGTCCACATTTCTTAAAATTATTGAGGTTGAGAAACACACTGTACATGCTTAATAATATTCTATCCTGAAATCCTTTTTATTTCTTCCTCCCCTCCCCCCCCCATTCCCAGGTTTCTCAATCCAGAAATTGGCAAAGGAATGCACAATTCAATGCCTGTTTTTTTAGCCCTTATTTAGGAATAGGTAGATGGATTTGTTTATTTTTCAGAAGTGTTTTCTTAACCATTATTTATCTTGCTACAAAGGGAGAGATAATTTATGAATGAATTCTAAACTCAAGAGTTGTTAGGAAAGACAGCCTAGCGGTTTCATTTGTGAGTCATTCAGGAAGTGAATAACAGTGAGTAAAGTCACCTTCTCCAGGCCAGGCCAGGCCAGACTGTTGCAAGCTGGGTTTACATCTTTTTTGTCTGCTTTTGTGTTTTCTACTAAAATCTTCTGTTGCTGACTGCTGTTGTTTGTTTCTTGAATAAAGGGCACCTGCAAGGAGTAAGCTTTATTTGAAATTAAAACTAATTAAAAGTTGGTCTGTGCCATGGCATATTTCAAAGCAAAACAGGGCAAAACTCTATGTTGTCACCTTGAAGCAAAGGAGGGAGATGCCCCTGAAATTTTCCACAGTGCCCCTAGCCTTTCAGAAGGACCAAGCATGGGAAATTGAAATGGGTCTTCTTAATTACATTGCATAACGCTGCTGGCTTAAATCTACAACAATACAAGAGAGAGATTGCTCAACTCTGTTTTGCTTATAGGTCTAGAAATGGAAGATGAGAAAGACAGTACAACTTTTTGAAGGATCATAATTTTACAACAGGACAACTCTTTTCTGTGCACAAAAATCCTTGTTTCAACTTGCTTTGCATAGGTTTTTAATCACAATAACACTGGGTAAAGATTTAAAAGGCAATACATTGATATTACTGTATTTCGTTTAATTTGAATATGATTTAATGAAATGTTTATTTGAATATTTAAATCAATATTCAATACTTTTGGGGGAGTTGGGTCTCAGTTGAAAGGATCAGAGTTTAAGTTGACCCTGAAGAATTCTTTTATTGTTTTTGGCTATGCTGCCTTGACTAAAAAAACTTCTTCCATTGTCTTACTTTTCTTATGGATATTAGAATGGAGATACCTGATTCTTATGTACATGGGTTTTCTTCCAAGAAGGCTACCCTATTATTATTTCAGCTTCTATACATCAGCATATGGATGAGTCCTCTGGTCAAGGCACAATAGTTCTTTCTTTGATTTTCTAGGTATCACCACCACTGTTCTTCCCGCATGGTTTCTAACAAGCAAGGGTCTTTTAAAGGAAAGCTAAAGTCTAGATCCAGGATCTTCCCCATGGAAAGCAATTATTTTGCCACAGTTTTCTGGCATTCACTCAGTCCTGAGAGTAGGCTGCCGATTATCCATAAGCTTTTTAGGGGGAACTTTTATTTCTGTGGGCCTTTTATTTGGGGAGTTGAAATCTTCCTTGCTGTCAATCATTCCTGCTGTCATCGCTCAGAATCAGGGGTTCTTTTCCAAATTGGATGCAGCCTTAACTGGGGACTGCAATGTATAGCACCCATAATGAAGCAAACATTAGGCACCCTTGCAACAATGCAGAAGCAAAGGACCAAGAGGCAAAGCACAATACACAAAACCTTCTACTGGGGTCACCTGTTTCTTCATCTAACCAAATTCAGTTCAGGAATGCTGAGTTGCCATATGGTTCCCCTCTAAATAGTAACTTGTTATGCAACCCGGGTAGACTTTAAACACTGAACGTGGCTCTGTTTGCAGGATGTGCTGACAGAAGAGTGAGCAACGATTAATCAGCTGGGAGATTTTCCTACATACCAGCCTTAGCTAGAATGTTATTTACAAAGTGAGGAAGAGGTATGACTGAGAGAGGAGTGTGTTTCTCCTGCACTTCTTCCCCATGTATGGATGTGAAGCTGTGGTTACTCAGCAGGATATGGGAGAGACAGAAAACACTTGCACTCTAGGTTTTATTCAGCTCATATATTTTCAGGAATAAATCCTATCTGGGGCCACTTAGCAATAAGTAAAAGGCTTATTTCATCAAAAGGATTTGAGAAAGAGGAGGAGGAGGGGGGATATCCTATCCCCTCAATCGTATGTATGGCCTAATAATGGATAAGGAATCAGTAAACTTGGCTCTGAAAGAAATCCAACTTCAGGCATGGAAACAGGCTCAAATGCATCCTCAAACAAGAACAGGCACTTTCTCTGATGTGAGAAAAATGTAGAATGAGGTCCTCCCCCCCACCAAATCTGTATGATCCTACCTTGATGACATTCCAGGAGAACTTTAAAAACCTTGCTATTTAATCTAAGCCTGGGTGGGATGCCTCTGTTCAATATGTTACTTCAGTTTTTGGATTGTATTTTGTAATCATTTTAGTTATAGTTATTTTTGTCTGTACAGTTTTTTTGTTCCAGTTAATTGTTTTATTTTGTTTTGCTACTTTTATTGTTGTTAGCCACCCAGAGTCAGGTGGAGTCAGGTGGCATCATGAATGGGTGGGTGAGTGGGTGGATGGATGGATGGATGGATGGATGGAGCAAACTATTCACTGGGTGACTTCAGATCAGTCACTGTCTCTCAATCCAACCTACCCTATGGAGTTGTTGTTATGGAGATAAAATGAAAGGATACCCCATGTAAGTCTTGTTGAGTTCCCAGCATATTTAAATCTGTAAGTGGTGCCCCCAAAATACTGTGTGTGTCTGTCTGTCTGTCTGTCTGTCTCTCTCTCTCTCTCTCTCTCTCTCTCATCAATCTAACTGAATTTCTAATCAGACTCAATCCTGAAGAATTGTAAAACAAGAAAAAGGTGCAAATAATTATGTTAATTATGTTAATGTTAATACAACAATTTCCTATCACTTCCCATTCTTTGCCCAACTTGTCCTGGTTAGCCGCTTGTAGAAGAAACTCCAAGAGCATCTTCCAAGCAACACTTTCTGAGAGATCCATAGCAAAAGGCAGCAGCAGTATAGGACAGCTGCCAAGGTAGCCAGCCACTGACTCTCAGTAGATTTTTTATACTGGTACTATCTTATCCAGTCTTAGCATGCTGTTACACAAGAGATCCGCTATTGTAACTCTACTGCTGTTTCAGCAGTTCTCTTAAGTATTTTTTGCAATTATTTTGCACTAATGTTGATATTTTACTCTCTGTTGTTTTAAATTCTGCCTGTTCTCAATTTTCTTTCTATTTAACTGTACTCTGTTTCATTTTGTATAGCATCTTAAGTTTTGCCTGTGGGGCAATTCAATGCCTAAAATGAATGAATGAATGAACGAACGAACAAATGAATGAATATTGAAGTTTCAGCAATCTTGTTAAAGCTAAGCAGGTATAAATCTTGCTAGACAAAAAAAAGTAGATATGCTAGAGGTAAGCTGGTATGAATCTAGTCTGTATTTTATACTTCATTTCTAAGAAAATGATATTGGAAGATAAATAAAATTAAAACATTCTATGTGGATAGGAATCTATACATATTGATTTATAACGTCTTAAAGCAGCTGCATCTTTTTCCAGGATCACAGGTTTATCTAGAGCTGCATCATGATCCGAGGAAATGTTGAGGTTGGTACCATGCTTGAGGCACCTGTCTACAACCCCTTAAATTAGACAACCTTTTTCCTAGGATAGTGTTGCAGCAGTGAAGATCAGACAAACATTCCTGTGAAAATATGCAGTTGCTTTAAATTGCTGTGGACATAGATTATATGTCCAATCTTGTATACACCATTGCATCTTTTTGCCTCCAGGTCACACCATTGGTTCAGTGTTATAGTATTGTCAATACTGTCTTCCCAGTGTTCCAAGCAAGAGATGTTCTATTCATATGGAGAAATCAGGGAGTAAAACTGAGAACTTTTGCATTCAAAGGATATGCAGATTTTCAGCCATTAGCTCTGATAACCCTATAAAAGAGGTCTTGTCTTGGGGGTCTTCTGAAGGTCTGGAGCTCTAAGTCGGCCACCCTAAACTAAATCCTCAAGAGAAGTCTGTCCTGCATCTGCTTGAACATCTCCAGCTTCTAATGAAGCTTCATAGAGTAAACCCTGTCTGTTTTAAGTTTGGGTTCCACTGCAAGAGTTCAAAGGTTTACTTACTGATTAAACTGGACTGGACTTGCCCAGGAAGTATTGGGAAGGAGGCCTTTTTAGAAAAGCAAAACAAACTGAAGCCATGGAGACCAGTAAAAGAGAGACAGGTTGACAAGAAAAAAAATCTTTTCTGGAGGAAAAATGGACAAGTGCAAAAACCAGGTGAATCATTTTATAAGTTCTAGCTAATATATGTCTCTGATTATAATAATACTCCCAGAAGAAAGTGCTAAAAGCTTGGAGCAGACTGGAAAAAAAAGAGAATAAAAAATATGAATAAAAAATTCTAGCTTCAGGTTCCTCCATCTAGCACTCTCAAAAATGGAACAGAAATGGTCTGTTCCAATGAAGGTGGAGATGGTCCAGTCTAACTCAGTGGCTGGATATGGACTGGCATTTGGAAAAACAAAGTAAAAAAGATCCAAGCTTCAATTCAAAATGCTTTTTATGAAAACTTTTTGCTGGCCATTCTGATAAGGGCCATAATGATCTACACGAACTGCACCATATTTCTTTCTTTCTTTTTTTAAAAATTCACCTTGATCTTTGTGTACTATTTTACCCCAGGGATAAGCGCTGGCTTCAGCATCACGTGACTTCCAATTTTCACAAAGCTAAACTTGGTCACCATAACAAGTGCATTTACATCATTACAGAAAAATCTATGGATGGCTCTGCAGACAGACTTTGGACTGGTGTGTCATTAATTGTCTAGCATCCAGGACCAGGCCTTACTACATAAATGTAAACAGAAAAGATGAGGCTTATTCCAGCATTCAAGGCACTGTGCTCAAAGAGAATTAGCCCGCAAAAGTTGTACATTTTATAGCTCTGTCTTATCCTCAAGGCAGAGTGGGAAATTTGCAGGATGACTCACGACTCTGGTGAAGTTCCTGAATCAGTGCATTGTGCTGAGAAGTCATAAATGGGCGGTCACCTTATGAGGAACAACAACATCTCATGCATTGTGCCAGGAAATGGCTCAGGTAAGATCATCCAAACAATTGTTTACCTGCTCAGAAAAATCAAATGTTTAAGATAACAATTCCTTCCTGAGATTCATGCATCTCTCTGTAGCAAATTCAAAGGACTAATTTATAATGCATGTGGAGAATAGGTCATCTGCCCCTACTTGGCTCTCTCTGGACACATTGAATCAGCTCTCATCCCCTTCCCTGGTGCCTCTGATGATTGAGGATGCTGCAGTTTGTGGTCCAATACCTACACAAGCAATCTCTTTGGGGAAAGTTGATGCATAACAAGTATAATCATGTGCTGCAGGGACAAGTAGACATAATATTGTAATAGCCATTCAGATTAAATCAACTACTACAAAAATTTGAATTGAAAAACGAAAACATTAAGATTAGAAAATAAACCACAGCCTTTTGAAAACTGAGCAGCATGATGAAAGCTTAGAATGCATATACTTTGAGTCTTCCTGCAACGATTTAGAAACACACTCCTTTCACTGGGAAGATGGACCGATTCAGTACACCTATTTTCCCTTCCTGTATGTTCCTCTCTTCATCTGGGATAGACAGCAAATGCGAACCTGGACTAAATATTCTGTTTTCTACTTTTCTACTTTTTCTTAATTTCATGTGTTCCCCTCCTTTTTTATGATTAATAGAGTGTAAAAGTTCCATTTTAAATCAGTTCTGAAACATCATAAACATTATATATGGCTTTTGGCTATGAGTAATACACACACACAAAAAGAGAAAGACAAATCACTTATACAAATCATTTTTACACAATTATGTATCCTTTTAAAAAATTTTCTTTGTTGTTTAGTATATAACAGCTTCTGTCCAAAAAACCAGTTTAGTCAGTTAGAATGTCATTCTGCTGTTACTGTATGATTGATGCTCTAGTGCAGTGTTTCTCAACCTTGACAATTTTAAGGCATGTGGACTGTGGAATTCTGGGAGGCATGTGGACTGTGGAATTCTGGGAGGCATGCTGGCTGTGGAATTCTGGGAGTTGAAGTCCACATGCCTTAAAATTGTCAAGGTTGAGAAACATTGCTCTAGTGTTAGAATGCATATTTTATGCATTTGGATTGCTTTATTTTAAGAATGGCACTTTTCTCATTTTATTGTACAGAATGTGTATATTTTGGATACCAAAACTGCTGCTTCTCCATCCACTTCTATGTCACTGAAAGAACCGAAAGTGGGGAAGAACACCTTCTGCATTTATGTACATACAAAGATGCTGACTATGCATTTATTTAGTTTCTATTTATTCTATTTATTTGTGTAGTCGCCCATATCACAACAGCAACTCTGAGCATCATACAGAGCATTAAATGTAAAAACCAACAACATAATATAATGAAATAAATATCTGAAATACTAATCTGAAATAAAAATAATAATATAACAGACTCTTGGGGTCCAAAAATTACTCTTTTCAAACAATGCAGACCAAAACAGATAAATCCACCAACAAGGCTCATTGAACCCTCCAGCCCAAACTCCTGAGAGAACATTCAGAGATGCAATATTTGACTCCAACAGGAAAGCATTTCCCAAGACAGAACGTGTGGAATTTGGGGAGTCCTCCTATTTTTGAGGGACAGGTGGCAGTTGTGACTAGGGGATTCTTGTCAGCAGGGGTCTTCAAACTTGGCCCTTTTATGACTTGTGGATTTCAACTCCCAGAATTCCTCAGCCAGCATGCTTGGCTGAGGAATTCTGGGAGTTGAAGTCTACAAGTCATAAAAGGGCCAAGTTTGAAGACCCCTGCTTTACAGAGATCCATCTTATGCGCCAATTGCACCCATTCCTCAATCAGCACACCTTGCTCATGGTCACTTGTGCCTTAGTCAACTCCCAACTGGATTACTACAGTACATTCTATATGTGGCTGTCCTTGAAGATCATCTGGAATTTACAACTGGTCCAGAATTTGGCAACACACAGACTTTTGGGTTCCTCTCACTTTGCTTACTTTACACCAATGCTATACAAGCTGCACTGGCTTCCAGAGTTTTTATATATATATATATACTGGCTGAAATTCAAGGTACTGGTTATCACCTTTAAAGCTGTGTATGGCAAGGGACCAGGTTACCTGTTGTGCCTCTCTTTCTGAAGATATCTATTGACTCCATCAGGCCAGATAGGCTAGAGTGTTCCAGGTCTCTTCTCTTAAATGCTGCCATCATTGCCTTCTTAGTAGCAGCCCCCATGTTCTGAAACACTCCCTCCCCCAAGATCCAACAGCCCCTCTTCTAGAAGTGCTTAAAAAGCTGACTTTCCCCCCAACATTGAGATTGGGTGAGCCTGGAGCCTCAATGTTAGCGAAAAACCAGTGGTTGTGGTTTTTATGTATTGAGAAGTGTTGGATTAGGAGGTATTCTTTTTTTGGATTGTGTATTGATTTTTATTGGGTTTTTTTTTAATGTTGCTATGAGCCACCCAGAATTATGTTTTTAAACTGGGGTCCATATAGGTCAAACAAACAAACAAACAAACAAACAAACAAGCAAACAAACAAACAAACAAGCAAATACAAAGCCAGCCTTGCAGAAGTGTCAAGGCCATCTGGATATCTGAGGTAGAAGGTTGTTCCATAGGGCAGGGCTTTTCAACCTTTTCACCCATTGTACCACTTTTAGGATACGGCAACATCTGAGTAACACCAGTTGCCTAGCAAGGTGTCAAAAACTTGATGACCAAAAAAAAAACAAAAAGGAAAAAAGTGATAAAATACAGGTAGTCCTCGACTTACAACAGTTCGCTTAGTGATTGTTCGAAGTTACAATGGCACTGAAAAAAGTGCCCCCCAAGCCACAGCCGAGCAAGATACCTGCCTGCCCACCCGGTGGCGCTCTTCCTCCTGTCCGAGGTTTTCATTGTTGTGAGCATTTCTGTTGAGGATTGGCAGCAGGGGTGGGGTGGGGGGTGTTTGGTTTTTATTCCCCCCATTTGCTGGGTGGTTGCAGCAGGTTTTGGTCACTTCATATGACCCTGGGACACTGTGACCGTCATAAATATGAATCAGTTGCCAAGCATCTGAATGTAAATCACAAGACCCTGGAGATGCTGCAACATTCCAGCTGATCGGCACTTCTTCTGGACTCAGCAAAAGCACCAGGATCAGCGCCGAGCTCCAGCTGGAGCCTGGCACTTATCCTGGCACTTCCGCTGAGCCCTGACAGCCCTGAAGAAGCACCGATCAGCTGGAGCTGGCGCTGATCCTGGCGCTTCCGCTGAGCCCTGACAGCTCCAGCCATCTCTCGCTCAGGCTTGTGCAGTGCTGCCACCGGTTCAGCTCATTCCCCTCCCCCACTACCACTTTTCTAGGATGGTCACGTACCACCTGCCAGGTGCCAATGTACCACAGGTGGTACCCCATACCACTGGTTGAAAAGCCCTGCCATAGGGTAGGCCCAATGACAGAGGAGGCGAATGGAGGTTAAGACTCTGTACATTGGACTAATAGGTACAATTCACAATGGCTGTATGCCTGTGAATACCATTTCCTGGAGATCTTGAGCAGGAAGCTGCTGTTATGCTCCTGACCTCCAGCTGGCCACCAGAGAATCAGAATGCTGGCTAAAAAAGACCCCTGGCCTAATCTAAGGTAACTGTTCTGTTCTCTTCCATTTTGCAGCAGCAGTTTCTCATCTGAGCAGCATAGTCTTTGCAGAGATTTCCTTCTTTAGGGTGGGACAAACATATCCAAGTTTTCTTCGTAATTTTTCTCCTCCGTTACCAATATTAAAGAGGAGCTTATGCCACAAGATCATCTGTCAGCACTTCTCTCAATAAATTGCCCCATTTATTTTTCTATTCTGTTCAGTCTTCCATAGCAGACTAGCCCTCCGATAGTTCGATTTATGTCCCTCCAAGCACTTGGCATATTATGGCTCCAGGCAGCTCAGTCAGCAAGGAGGCAGAAGGCAGGCGTGGTAGGGAAAACAGCTCAGCCTTGGATTTCTTGAAGTAAATCCCAAAGAGGGACAGGAAGTCCCCTTGCAGACAGAAAGTCTGCCGGCCTACAACATTTGGCATGCAGCTCTGGGCTAAGTGCGGTGTGCCACCAACCAGACAAGTGAGGAATTCCACAGCAAAGAGCGGAGTTAGTTGGGGAAAGAGGGGGAGGAAGAATGTCAGATAGAGATGTGGCAAGGAAGGCCAGAATAACAAATGTAGTAATAATGATAATGACGACAACAGTGATGATGATAACGTGAGGCAGAAACGCTGTACAAGGATCACAAGGAAAGTGTGTCTCTATGCAGACAGACAAACAGAATGTAGAAATATCAAATAAAGGCTATTATCTCTCCAGTTTTTCTTAACCCCCACCCCCACCCCAACACACAATACAGTTCTCTGAAATCACAGGATTTTTTTCTTAAAGGCACCAGAGCTTCCTCTCCTTTTCTTTTTGCATTTGAATCTTGAAATGCAGAAGAGTTTAAATGGACGAGGTTCCTGGAAAGGAACATTTGCAAAAGGAAAATCTTATCTGACAGGTCCTCTGTGGATTGTAGCAGAGGTTGTAGAAGATAAAATGAAGGGAGTCATTAAAGCAGATTAACCTTTTCCAGTACTGAATCTGTTTTTCTGTTAGCTGCACTCATATTCTTTGCACTCATATTCTTGCTGAATCTCCAAGGGTCCTACCTTCCTTTTTCACACCAGAAGGCAAGACAAGAAACAACGGATGGAAATTAATCAAGGGGAGAAGCAACCTAGAACTAAGGAGAAATTTCCTAACAGTGAGTACAATTAATCAGTGGAATGGCTTGCCTTCAGAAGTTGTGGGTGCTCCATCATTGGAGGCTTTTAAGAAGAGATTGGACAGCCATTTGTCTGGAATTGTATAGGATCTCCTGCCTAAGCAGGGGGTTGGACTAGAAGACCTCCAAAGTCCCTTCCAATTCTGTTATTCCCTTTCTGTTATTATTTGTTGATTGGACCTTAAGACAAGCCATGGTGGTAGAAACCATGCAGTCTGGTTCAACACTGGTACAGTATCATGCATCCCTTTGTGAGTTAAGGTTTAAGAGACCACTTCTCCATACAGCAAAGTGATTTCTGCATTGTTCTTAAACATACATGCAGTGAATGTTGAATATTGGAGCATGGCACTAGCTGACTCTTTTTTTTTTCATCCTTGGTGCTCAATGTAACAAATAAAGGCTAGCCCTCTAGGAGAATTATCTATCTCCTAAGTGTGTTTTTTCCTATTCATAATTTCCATTTTGCAACCAGATAATTTGAAGCTAAGCCTTGTGTCTCTTCCAACCACATTCATTCCTTTTAACCATCAACAGCTGAGATGCAAGATTAAGAACATCCAAAGAAGTCCTGGCTGGATCAGCCCAACACTTTATCTAATACAACTTCCTGTTTATAACAACAATCAGCATGATTCTTCTGGGAAACCTAAATAAGTTGAAGACAAATGGCTTCTCCCCATCACCACCCTCTGTCCTTCAGAAACTGGTATTTCGGTGCTATACTGGGTTTGATACTGACACTTTAGTAATCTATCATGCTGGCTTAATTTATCATAGTCTTAGTTCAGGATAGGCTGAGTGCCATACTCGGCTTAGCTGCTATTCTGCAGTCCACGTTTCAAAATATTGTCTAGGCTATGGCAGAAGCAGATCAGGCCAGAACAAAATTAAATATGTTTTGTTTATCCTTAGATTTAATTATTTTTTTAATTTTCTCTTCATATATTCATTCCCATATGGACTTTAAAAAGATATAACAGGTTTGATTTTTTTTAAAATAAGCAATTTGGGGAAAATATATTCTTTTCAGTATACCTTTCAGACATTGTACAGTGTATAGCATATAAACTGTGTTTATCATTCTACTTTGTTCCTGAATGAAGACAATGAATGTGCTTTGTCAGCACAGTTGTCTTGGGACAATCTGTTTTAAAACTTGAGTTTGATTTTTGGGAATTGGTATCTTCCTTCCTTCCTTCCTTCCTTCCTTCCTTCCTTCCTTCCTTCCTTCCTTCCTTCCTTCCTTCCTTCCTTCCTTCCTTCCTTCCTTCCTTCCTTCCTTCCTTCCTTCCTTCCTTCCTTCCTTCCTTCCTTCCTTCCTTCCTTCCTGAACCCATTAGATCTTTAAGAACATTTAGAGCAGTTGCAGGCAGAGAATAAAGCTGGTGACCACTTTTTTAACCCGGTGAACACATCTGAAATTCTGAGAACATGGGGCATTATCACAAAAAGTTGGTGGGTTTGCCCATTCACATATGCTATGAACAAGAAGGGTCCTATTTTCCAGAATGCCATCCACCCATATTTTACAACTCTTGTTCCTATAGAATGCTTCTTGTCCAGCAGAGATGATACGGCATTCATTTTTAAAGTTAAAAGAGTGTTTTAAAAGTACAAGCCAGATTAGTACAGTGATTAAGCCACCAGGCTAGAAACCAAGAGACTATAAGTTCTAGTCCCACCTTGGGCATGAAAGTCAGCTGGGTGACTTTGGGCCAGTTATTCTCTCTTATCCAACCACCTCATAGGATTGTTGTTGTGGAGAAAATATGAGGAAGAAGGGGTATTAATGAAAGTAGGTTCATTGCCTTGAGTTAAATGTAATAAAATAAAAAGTGGGACAGGAAGTCTTTTTGGCATTAAGTTTGTTTCTGGATGCATGCTGCCACTAGACATTGAAGATCTCAGAATAAGAAATGGCAATGCAAGGCGAATAGGTGTTTTAGGATATCTCTAAAAGATAAGTCTTATTCTGACAAGCACTGGATGATCTTGTGAGGAGATACATATGTACTTTTGTGTGTTGGTTTACATTTACAAACTCCTGGGTTCACTGACAATCTCCAGCATTCCCAGTTTAAATACAAGGATCAAACTCAAGTGTGGGTGTGAGAAAGCCCTTTGCCTGAAAACATTTAGAACCACATCCTGTTATATCCTGTTTTCCTTTCTTCTTATTATTATTATTATTTTGCTCTTAAGTTGCTTTCTGGGTTTGGATGGAAAGAGTGTAGGAACTGAATAAGTAAACGCCATCATTCTTGCTAGTCTAAATTCCCAGCTGCTTCAAAGCTTTTGGGCTATTTGTCTATCTAGGCCAAAACAGAACCTCTCTCCTTTATTTGGTAACTATTTTGCAGGTCAGGCAAAGAAGACTTTTTCCCCATCAACTGCCACTTGAGTTTTTTAACGGGCGATGCCAGGGATCAAACCCAGGAGGAATAAAAGGAATTTACCACTACACCACCCTTCCATAAAGCAAGGCTGATTCAAACTCTTATTGGATGGATCTTTGCCATAGACTTTCCTGGCAGTTGTGAGTTACAGTAGCTATTATGTCATTTCCCACCACACCATTATTGATGGGCAAACATAAAATCAAAATGGCTGCCTGCAAATATCCTGTCTGATTCTTCCAAGCTGAGTTCTTTATTAAGGTGACCAACTTTTTTACAATGAAAAGGAGGACACAAATAAATTGAAGAAAAAATATCGTAAATAAAAGAAACATTTTATTCATTGCAACAATGATACAGAATACATTATAATATGATAAATGCATAATAAAAAATATTTGTAACAATAACATTTAATATTGTAATTATGCTTACATACCGCGCTCCTGCCCGCAGCTGCCACGCCAGCACTGCTGCCCCGCTGTGTAGAGCGGGCCCCGCAGCTCCCAAAATACCAGCTGTGCTGGCTCTGGCCCCGGGGGGCAGCCCGCCATCAACACACCCCGCCTGCAGCCACCCCGCCAGCACCACCGCCCTCCCTGCACAGCCCCGTGTAGAGCAGGCCCCACGGCTCCCACAGCACGGGGGGCAGTCGGCCACCACTGCCCCTCACACCCCCGCCTGCAGCAGCCCCACCGCCCCTGCCTCTTGCGCCCGCAGCCATTATTGCCCTAGCAGGGCCGAAGATCAAGAGAAAGTTACTGTGGGGTCACCACTCCAGTCTCCTCCAGGTATCTTTGGGACTAACTAGAAGATGGTGCAGTTGGGTAGCAGGGAGGGGTGCAAAGTTCCTGCCAATTCGCTTTCACTGCAGACAACTTGCATGTGCAAAGTTTGCCGGCCGGGTGTTTTGGTGCGCTCAGCAGCAATTCCTATTGGCTTTCAAAAGCCAATAGGGGGAGTAGCACAGCTCATGCAAAAGTTGAAAAAAAAAACCATCAAAAAAAGGTGCCAGAACGCCGTTCTGAGCGTTCTATGAGAGAGAAAAAAAGCCCTGCAGATTAGTCTTCAAATATCGAAAAGGAGGACATGTAGGAGGACACTTTTCGAGGGAGGACAGAACTCACAAAAGGAGGACTGTCCTCCCTAAAGCAGGACAGTTGGTCACCTTATCTTTATTGTTTTCATAGTTATAACAAAATCTTGCCAGACTGAGCACTCTGCTATCAGAATGGAGTGGAGTGGAGTGGAGTGGAGTGGAGTGGAGTGGAGGGGAAGAGAAGAGAAGAGAGGAGAGGAGAGGAGAGGAGAGGAGAGGAGAGGAGAGGAGAGGAGAGGAGGAGGGAAGAGAAGAGAAGAGAAGAGAAGAGAAGAGAAGAGAAGAGAAGAGAAGAGAAGAACTTGGAAGGAATCTTGGAGGTCTCCTAATGCAATCCCCTGCTAAAGCAGGAACCCTATACCATGCTGGACATCTGCAATCTACTGTGTGAACTATTAGGGAGGGGCTGTCTTCACCTTCTTTCCCTCATTCATAATATCTGACTGAGTTTCCTCAGAAATGCACCCTCTCCTCCCTGGGACTCCTCTCCTTACTACACTCCATCACATCTAGCTATTAGCACTGATGGAATCTCCAGCCCTTATACAGGCCTTCCCTTGCTGGTTTCCAATCATAAGGCTTTGTTAACCATATTTCTCCCCTTTCCTAGACAAATTCACTGAACTTTGAAGATCTCGCAAAAACAGTAACCAAAGCCATTATCCCCAGAACATGTGAGGAAGTAGAAAGGATATTGAAAGGTACAATGTCATGAGCAGATCTTTCCTCACATTCAGCTGACATAGGGGGGAAAAAACATTTTTCAACGTTGCCCTTGTTGTGAAACTGAAGGAGCAAAGTGGGTATCTTAGCAGATCAAAGGGTTAAGGATGGGATATCCATGCTCATGAATCCATTTTAGCCAGTGCTGCTACTCTATTCTTATCTCTCTAGGTGTTTTAGAATTGATCCTGGCAATCTGATTGTTGGCCACGGTGGATTACAGCCAAGAGGACTTGTGGCTCCACACAGGTGGAGGACACCAGTCTAGGGAAAGCAGGCAAGGCAGCAAAGTCTCAAGGCAGAGGATTCTCCCATTAGTTGTTACCAGGTAATTTCCCCACCCCATGCTAAATGCTGGGGATTAAATTTGGAACTTTCTGTACTTGCTTCAGTGCAATACTATGCCTTCAGCCTCTTGATTCACTGTTGGCGAAATAATCCAAAACAGTTATTGGTAAAAGTCATTTGTATGGGAGGCTTCAAGGAACAAACATATTTTTTTGGCCTGAAATATTACAAATATATATTATGATTCTTTCATGAAATCTCCAATTACTTGTATAGGTTTTGCAAAGAAATACTTCTTACATTGGAAACAAAGTAAATTCATATACCACAAAGCCTAGAACAAAAATCAGTTCCTTTTCCTGAGTTCCTCTTTCTCCCTTCACTCCTGCTTCCTGCTATCAGTTAATACTGCACAGCACCAGGAGGCAGCCCAGACCTACTTGGACTTAGGTCATCTCCTCTCAGTCTCCTTTGCTGGTTTTTTTTTTTTTGCAGTACGACTTCTATTTTTTAAAAAAAATATTCACTCTGCACTGTCCATAGACTAACACAAGAGAACTTTGCCAGTTTTCACAGCTGATTATGGCCTCCACTTGGAAGAATTTGATACAATGGCTCCTTGTTCCCACAGACATCCCCCTCTTTTCTATCCAGATCCCACTCCTATGTCAAATCCTCTGTGACCTTTTTGCAGTGACCTCATCTGGCTTCAGAACATTTGATGAAACCAAATGTCCATATTCTGCCCCCGCCTTCGTCTCCCAAGGTTTGGCCAAATGCTGAACTCTTGCAAGCAACCAGGAAGGCACCAGATGAGGTTGGAAAGGTTCATGGAGGGAGGGTTCAAATTGGCATACATGACACTGCAGTTAGGGTTGAAAGCACCACTGACAACATGCTCTCCTGAAGTCTTCATGGGAGATCTAGCTTCCAATCCATTTATAATCCCTTCCTGCTTTTTTCTTTTCCTCCAGTATTCTTTCTCTCTCTCCATTCTTTCCTTTCCATTTCATAGTAGGAACATTTTTTCTCTCTCTTTCTCCTTAGTTTTTTTTTTTTAAAGAGCTACAAAGAAACATGAGAACAGTCAGGTAGCTTACTTGCCTTCTGCCCAGCATGGAATAATAAAAAAAAGAACAACATTTCTGTTCAGTTGTTTTTAAAGAGTAAAAAGTGGTATTGAAATTTTGGTGATGACTGGAGCCATAGCTTTATTTTGCCAAAAAATGGGCAGAATCAAAAGCACGTGTCAAGGATAGAGCATCATTAATTCCCATCCATAACTCCAAGCTATATGTGAATTTCATTGACAGGAGGTTTTTAAAATTAAAATGAATGTAACTCTATTTCAATATCAATTGTTATTACTACTGCTCTTATGTTCACAACTACTCAGCCAACCATCATTGTGGCAGTAATAATATACCATATTAAATGGAATATGTTTGATCTTCCATTCAGCATAATGGCAGTGGTGGCTAAGGTTGAGGAGAGTTGTAGTCTAAGCAACAGCAGGTTGAAGAAGCAACCTTCTAGTAGACTTCTATAGTAACTCTATGCACCAACAGTCTACAAATAAGCAAATTGGTGATAAGGAGGCACAGTAAGAATTTATGTCTTAGATATTGTCATTCTTTGAGTGTCTCTTGCCCACACTGAGGACTCATTCTTGTTTAGTGCACCAAGATGCCCAATTAAATATTATTGGATGGCATATGCTCTAAAACACATTTTTTTTTCTCTTCCCCAGATTAAACTTCTCTTTAGCTGTTCCAGAATAAAGTAGTGTTTTCCATCTTTTCCCAAAGATGTATGGTATATGAACATTCTGCAACATTCATGATCTGGATGATGAGCTCCGATTGGTGAAAAACAGTGGGCATACCTCTTCTCCTCCATTCCCTGAGTACTATTTCATTTTGGCTTGGCCTGTGATCAAAACTAGTTGCCTTGTTTCCATGAAAGCATCTGCCTATGTAAGTCTGAGGTATATTTCACAAAGCACTGTTTAGACATTAGGTGGGTTCCTTATATAGATTAGTATAACAGTCTTCTAGAAGGTCCCTATACTGGTGATTAACATGTATTTAAAAAGCCAGTAGACCAGTTTATAAAAAAAGAAAGAAGAAGAAAAGGGCTTCTAGTAATTAAAAGGGGATTTATACAGCCATGCTTTCCAATGTTTTTATTACATGGGAGGGAGGCTGTACCAATTTCCCTGCTTTAATAGCATTTGGCATGTTGCATGGAATACTTTCAGGTGCAGCCAATGACAGCCACTGGCTGCCAGCACTGTCCATTCCCTTGTAGTGCTTACCATTTGGGATCTTTGGAAGCTGGATGAAACTGATAAAGAGTTCTACCAGTTTTCTCTTCCAGCCCAAATGAAAGGGAGACAAATAAATCTATGTACTAGAACATCAACCTCCTGTGTCACACAAAGAAACAGAATATAGGTGCAGAGTACTTGTAATACTGTTGGCTTGTCACTCAGGCAATTGGAAAGGTGGCCAAAGTCTCTTTTCTACATTCACCAAACTTGTCCCATTATACATTGAGGCAGGGTGGCAAGTATGGGGTCTTTAGGATCTATGAACTTCAACTCCCATAATTCCTGAGCCAGCCATATTGGCTCAAGAATTCTGGGACTTGAAGTCCACAGATCGTAAAGGGGCCATAGTCGCCCACCCATGCTTTAAGGAAATCGACTAATGATAGGTTTTCCTGCCAGCTGGTGATTCTGGGTTGTTTCATTATAGTTGATACTTCTGAGCTGGAGATTTTTCTTAGCTTTTTTATTAGATATAAAAAAATTACATTTGCTTCTTTGCCTTTTTGGTAATCATATCTTTTGTAGTGAAAATTCACTTTTCAAATGCCACAAAAACTATTCATATGGCTGCTAATACAGTATATCTAGGTAACATTTGTCACAGATAGTAAAATTCCCTTTTACTAAAGTCCCACAGTATTCAGCTGTGTTTATTTTTGGTAACTAAAGATAGGATTAAAATTTTATAGTACAACACCATGCAATTTCTTCAGAAATGATCCTTATTTGTTAATAAGATTAAATATCTATACAGTAGCAACCTTAATATTATATAGAAGTAAACCAACATACCAGCTGATTTATTGATAAATCTATGCCTATATTTTGATATAATTTCAATTATCGTGTTTTAAAAATTGCTTTGCAGAACCCCCATACTGTATTGAAAAGCAATTTAGCATTAAAACACCATCACCAATATTTTTGGAAATGAACTTTTTTATTGTTTTATGTTTTGCTTCTTTGCTTCTTTGCTAATTTAACTGGCTGGAATCCATTCAATTTTTTTTTTAAAGAAGGAAGATTTATTTAGAAAGAGGTTGAAACTAAAACAAGCAGAATAAAAATTATATCATCAGAATGCAACAGAAAATGCAGAACAAAGTAATGAAGTGTTTGAATGATTGTTCTCTCCTTTTAATGTCTATTCTGCAAGAGTAATATAAGAGGACACAATAGAGATAAACAGTGTAGAATTCTAAGTTTTTTTTTAAATAAGTTAATTAGATCCTGTTCCCACAAAACATTAGAGACTAGGTTCAAGTGATGAAACCAATTGGCAGTGTGTTGACCATAAAGAAAAGGAAGTACTTCACACAAGTATAATTAACTTAAAGAACTTGTTGCCACAGGATGTTGTGATGGCCACTGGCCTAAATAGTTTTTTGAATGGAATTGAGGGGGTGGAGAACCACATATAGAGTGAATGTCATTAAAAATATTTCCAGACATGGGACCTCTGGCTTGGTTGATTTTTCTTCTTTTCCTTTGTTAAATCCTGTGGGTGTTTTATTCATTAGATTGACAAAAGCACTTTGTAAGCAAGGGCCAATTAGTCAATGCCCAAGGAAATCAATGGGTTAGAGGGCCTTCTAAAATTGAGCAGCAGAAGGCCAGAAGAGAGAGAGTTCTTTTGAAAGCTATACAACACATGGGAAGGAACTTCTCATGTCTTAGGACTGGACCTTAAGTTGGAGTCTTCCTCAACTCTTTGTTGTCTAATGGTTTAGAATTGTGACTTCTGTAATTCTCAGCCTGATAAATGGTAAACAGATTCTGTTTTAAACATTCACCAACTTTATCACAGCCTGGAATTAAGGAGAAACTTCCTAACAGTGAGAACAATTAACCAATGGAACAGCTTGCCTACAGAAGTTGTGGGTGTTTCATCACTGGAGGTTTTTAAGAAGAGACTGGACAGCTACATGTCTGAAATAGTATAGGGTCTTCTGCTTGAGCAGGGGGTTGGAATAGAAGATCCCTTCCTGCTCTATTCTGAATTAAATTAAATTATATTCTTATGCCACTTCTTCCAAAGAACGCAGGGTGGTATTCTTGGACATTCTGTCACACTAAACTGAAGGTGAATGGCTGGTCCAAGTTCAGCAACCAAACGTGGATTGGAGATGAGTGGGAAAAGAAATATTCCATACCATGCAAAGTTTACATTTTTTACAAAAAAATTCCTTATAATCCATGGAAGTGTTGAGAGTTTTAATAAAATTAACTCTGGCTAAGTGTAAGATTTCAAGCTGCAACCTAGAGTATACATAGAAAAGAGATAAGAATTATCTCTTTGAAATCCTGCTTTACTTAGAGACTGGGCACTGTGCCGCCTGTTGAGTCTGTTCTAGATCAGTGGGCCTTCTGTGGTGTATGGAGGTAGCATTCTGAGGAAAATCATTATTATAAATTGTCATTATTATAAATTGCCACCTTGGGGTATCTGTTATAGTATGGCATTGCTACAGGGCATCGTGAGCAGGACTGGTTAGTTGGTACGGAGCTTCAACCCTTGCCTGGATTTTGAAGCCTTGGTTTGCCAAGTGGTGATAGAGCCTGTTGTAACATTGCAAACATATTGACATAGAAAATTGTCAATCATTTAAATGATGAGAACAATGGTCTTGGTATATTAAAGAGCAGCAATAACCTCAAGGAACAGGAAGAAGAATTGCAACAAGGCAATGGTGAGACAAAAGAAACTTGAATCTGAGGTAGAAATGAAGTTTGATAAAGTACCTCAGACTTGACTTTCCCTAGTTCTCATAAAAATGAAGGGGGGAGTTTTCAGACTTGCTGTAACCTCATAATAAGTTTGATGTAGTGATTTAAGGTATCAGGCTAGAAACTGGGAGACTGTGAGTTCTAGTCCCATCTTAGAAACAAAGCCAACTGGGTGGCTTTGGCCCACTCCCTCATTTTCAGCCTAGTAAGGAGGCAATGGCAAACAACTTCCAACAACATTGCCAAGAAAAATGCATGACTTGTCCAAGCAGTCTCCAGGAGTCAACATTGACTTGAAGGTACACACACACAAAAAATCCCCCACCCTTATAATAAATTACTATTAGCATTCAGGGCTTTGGTTTTTTAGTCTAATCTATTTTGTGTACTGGTTAGACAAAGCAGCCCTATTTGTTATGCTTGGGAGATCCAAAGATGGATGAATGGCCTCATCCATTGCCCTGTTGAATAGCATGAGTAATGAAGAAACTTTATCAACTGTTCATAATGTTCAGCAACCCAGGGGAGGGAATTAATCTGTACCAGCCTCAGAGCTGGTATAGATTTGTTAAGGGGACTGAAGAACTGGGAGGCCTATGGAATATTTCTCACCATGAGTCCCAAAGAAGCCCAACTAACTAAGATCATTTTGGGAAAAGAACAGAGAGACAACTATCAGTGGAGGACCAGTGCCACATGGAGCAAGCTTCTCTGGTGAGTGTGCTGGAATTCATCAGCTGACAGGAGCCTGATAACAGATGTTAGAGCCGAGCCTTTGAAATTTGACAAAAGCGTCCTTGTTGTCAAGGTTTAATGCTTTGCGTGTCAATCTAGACAGAGAACTTCATTAGCTCAGCATGTACTTTTGTTTAGTTAAGGCAGATATCACATTTTCCAAATACTGTTAGCCAGTAAGTTAAATCTGATATCTATGTAACAGCCCTCCTTTTCTTCTTTGTTTAATTGCATTGCATGTGTTAAAAAAAAACCTCTGCAGGTTATTAACATATAGCTTCTGGATCATATTTAAGTGATTGTCCTCTAAGACTCCAAGATCCTTCTCACAGTTATTACTATTGAGCCAGGTACCACCTATACTATACCTGTGCATTTGGGGTTTTTTGCCTAAATGTAGAACCTTACTTTTTTCACCAATAAATTTTATTTTGTTAGATAGCGCCCAATGTTCATGTCTGTCAAGATCCTTCTGTATCTTAAGCCTATCTTCTGGAGTGTTGGCTATTCTTGATGTTGATGTTGTCTGCAAATTTGATGAGTTCCCAATTTATCCCCTTATCCTAATCATTGATGAAGATGTTGAAGAGCACTGGGTCCAGAACAGAGGCACCCCACTGCACACTCTCCTCCGTGTAGATGCAGTTCCATTGAGAACCACATACTGAGTACACCGGTCAGCCAGCTACGAATCCATCTGCTGGTGATGCTGTCAAACCCACATTTTTCTATCTTATCAAGTAGTAGGTTGTGGTCTACTTTATCAAATGTCTTACTGAAGTCTAAGTAAATTATATCCACAGCATTCCTCTGGTCCACTAATTTTGTCACTTTGTCAAAGAATGCAATAAGATTTGTCTGGCATGATCTGTTTTTGACAAACTCATGTTGGCTTTTGGTTATGATTGTTTGCCTCTAGGTGTTCACTGATTTGAATAGCTAAATACAGGTCTCAGATTTCCTTTAGGCCACCTTTGGTTACTAACCAGAAGCGAAGGATGAAATCGCATCTTCTCCTGGTCAATATGCAGTAAACAAATAGGAAGTTTATTTATTTATTATTATATTATAATTTATTATAATATTGTTTGTGTGTGTGTGTGTGTGTGTGTGTGTTATGTATGGGTATGGGTATGGACCTTTGCAATGTCCCCATAGTCACATAATCAAAATTCAGGCGCATGGAAACTGATACATATTTATATATTGACAGTTGTAGTGACAAGGGTCATGTGACTACGATTTGAAACTTTTGCAGCCAATTTCCAACTAGTAAAATCTGGGAGATTTGCTTAATGACCACATGATTCACTTAACAATCGTGGATATTTATTTAATGACTGTGGCAAAAATGTCCATTAAATTGAGCATAAACTCACTTATCAACCATCTTACTTCGGTCCCAATTATGGTTGTAAGTTGAGGACTACCTGTGATCTATTAAATGCCTTTCTTTTTCCAAACTGTTCTATTTGAAATAGCTGTTTGAGAATTGCATAGTTCCCTACATGCCTAGCAGTGCAATAGGCCTTTTTGTCACGGTACTATTTTCCTCAATCAATAGTAAGATAGCATTTTGTGGTTCTGGTGCTAGATTATTACGGTACCTCCTGGAAAATTAACAAAAATTAAAAAGTTAATTTTTAAAGTACACATACTGAAAACAGCCATATGCTGATGAAAAATGTGAAAGCAGGCTTAAATATGAGAATTGGAACATACTAACATAAGTCACTGCAAAAAATCAGCATGAGCTCATGTCTGCTAAGAGAAAGGCAGGGCGAAGAGCATTAAGTAAGTGTTGAAAAAGGAGCAGGTCTCTTTCCACCTCCACGAAATGCTTCAAAGTGATCATGGCTGGCGTGATTGATAACTGGAGTCCAAACTTCTTTTCCTTAGTAAGTCATGATCCTTTTTCTCAAAATGTGGAAAAGGGGGAACTTGGGTGTCAGCACTGGAATCTGTTTTAAAGCACTCTCTATGATGCTAAACCTTGCCATGTGTCAATCACATTCCCAGACAGGGCAGGTAAGATGGGTGCCATTTCCTTTGTGCACTTTCACACCCAGAGAGACATCAACAAGGACCCCCATTTCTAGGCTGATGGCCATTTGGTGCTGAGTAGGCCACAGAGGAGATGAATTCATTATACTGTAGTTTATTTGCTGGGCTGCCACCATTAATCAGTAAGGTGAAGAGTTGATTGATTAAGGTAGCCCACATGATTATTTTTGATTGGTGCTATTTTGGTTTCCTTCTACAGGTAGTCCTCGGCTTGCAACAGTTCATTTAGTGACTGTTCAGAGTTACATCACTGATGTAACTTTGCAGTATCCCCATGGTCACGTGATGAAAATTCAGACGGTTAGCAACGGACTCACATATATGACGGTTGCAGTGTCCTGGGGTCATGTGATCCCCTTTTGTGACCTTCTGACAAGCAAAGTAAATGGGAAAGTCAGATTCACTTAACAACCATGTTAACAACTGCAGCGATTCACTTAACAATTGTGGCAAGAAAAGCCATAAAATGGGGCAAAACTCACTTAACAAATGTCTTGCTTATAAATTTTGGGCTCAGTTGTGGTCGTAATTCGAGGACTACCTGTATTACCAACACAACATTGTTCGTAAAAGCTTTTCACTTGGAGAATGAACACTGGGGTTTTTGTTGAGTAACCTGAATATAATCCTTCATATATTTCCGTAAGTTATCAAAGACTGGTAGCGGTTAATGTATTTCTAATCAAAGGATTACCTCAAATGCTTTGTTAAAAGTAGAAGATGAGTCACTGAAGCATTCTAGAAGTGGTTGATCAGCCCTCTTCACAAGAATGATTCAGGAATGCATTAGGAAGAGCAAAATAACTAGAAGGAACTTGTAATTCTAATTATTCTGATGTATCATTCCGATAAATTGTCTTATTATTAAATAAGTCATATTGGCTATTTTGCCTCTCTGTCTGAAAATATCCCATCTGTGGGTTCTTCCTCACAGCTGCCTTAGTGTGCATTGCTGTAATTCTTGAGTTGGCAGAAAAAAATAGGCTGGCATAATTTGCCTTATACCAATGGCTCAGTTATGAGCTTGGGAGTAACTCTTTTACTACAGTTTTTAATATTTTAATCTGTGTAGTTTTTAATATTTTAAGATTTTACAAATAGTTCTCGACTTACAACCATTTGTTTATAGTAACTCTTTGAAGTTACAACAGCACTAAAAAGTGACTTATAACCATTTTTCACACTTACAACCATTGCAGCATCTTCATGGTCACATGATCAAAATTCAGATGCTTGGCAACTGACTCATATTTATGACAGTTGCAATGTCCCAAGGTCATGTGATCACTTTTTCCCACCTTCTGACAAACAAAGTCTATAGGGAAGTCAGATTCTCTTAACAACTGTGTTACTAACTTAACCATTGCAGTGATTCACTTAACAACTGTGGCAAGAAAGGTTGTAAAATGGGGCAATACTCACTTAATAACTGTCTCACTTAGCAATAGAAATTTTGGGCTCAATTGTGGTCATAAGTCAAGGACTTGTTTTATAAACTTGTAAGTTGCCCAGGATCACCTTGTAGGGGTGATGAGTGGCATAAAAATTTGATAGACAGACAAACAGAAGATAGATAGATAGATAGATAGATAGATAGATAGATAGATAGATAGATAGATAGATAGATAGATAGATAGATAGATAGATAGATAGATAGATAGATAAATTCTTTTCTCCAACATCACGAGTTGAAGGCATCAATTCTTGGGTGCTCATTCTTCCTTATGGTCTAATTCTCACAGCCATACATTATTACTGGGAAAACCATAGCTTTAATTATACAGACCTTTATTGGCAGGGCGACATCTCTTTTTAATGTATGCTGTTTAGATTTGCTGTAGCTTGGCATTCATAGAGAGTTACAAAAAGCGACAGAGCAGAGAAAAACATAAACATGGAACTTATATCACTATTTTTAAAACTTCAATGTTTTTTCTATCTTTATTTTCCTATTTAGAGATCAACTTTTCTCCAAGATATTCAAGATGCCTTACTTGAGCGGAATTATCTTTATTTTGATTTTCTAAGCTGAGTAGACTGAAAGAGTGTAAGCTCCCTTTCTTCAGGTTTTTCCTAAAGGCTGCAATTCTTGACTGCACTGTATGAGTGAAGTAGTGGAAGGAATGATACTGATGGCTCAGAGAAAAATTCTGTGTTCTCCTCATACTTTCACTGTGTAAAACATGTACAGCCTCTAAATCAAATACTTATTTCCATGTTGAAAGGAAATGCTTCAAAATCAGGCTGCTTTCCAAGATACATAATTTCATGGCTGGATCAAGCCAATATTTTATGCAGTCTAGCCCTCTCTGTCTCCCGCAGTGACCTGCCAAGGGTTCTGGGAAGCTGATAAATAGGACAGGAAAATGGTGTTTGCGATGAATGGCACAGAGGAATTGGATGCCCAGGACACATCAGAACAAGTGTGATGTGCCTAATGAACAAGTTGTTGCTATTTTCCATTAATTTTTGTTTTCTTTTGTTTTGTTTTCACAATATGAAAAACTGGTCTGCCATTGTAAATATCAGGGGTGGAAAATAAGCTGGCAATAAAGCTTAAGGTGATGGATTTCATGCAGACTATTCATTCATTCAGTGACTAAATTTAAACCCTGCTATTTATCCAAGAACTCAAGACATTCTTCACATCTGTCTCTCCTCTAGTTTTATCCTCACAAAAGCCACCTTGTGAAGTAAGGTGGGGTGAGAAAGAGTGACTGCCCTAAAGTTTCTCAGTCAGCTTCCATAGTTGAGTGTTGGAATCTGAATTTCTCCATCATAGTTCAACCACTGCATAAAGGTAGATTTAAAGAATCATATGGGCCCAATCCTGGTTTCCTCTTGATACACAGCATAGACTGGTTTATCACTGCTTTATTCTGAATTTTTTTTTCAGTTTCCCAGTCTACTCTGGCTCTTTAGAGTTCCCTGGTGATCATCTATCCATTCGAACAGGGAGTGGCCCCATTGAGCTTTTAAGTCTAGAAAAGGCAAGTTCAGGTGGTGCCACTTTCTCATGAAGTAACCAAAGCCCACACAAACAATCTATCCAGTCCTCTAGGAAAATCTCCCTGTCCAAACTTGCTGTGAGGAGAGAATTTATGTGTGAAGAGAAATGGAGAAAGTAAGAAATGTCAAAAAGGCAGACTTCTGGCAAAGAAATGATGGACTAAAGATGGCTCTGCAGAAAGCTGACTTGATAATTGCAATGTAATGAAGAACTGGTGAGAAGAGTGGCTCTTTGTAATTCCTCTCTGAACAAGGAGAGAACTTGAGATCACTCACAAGTGCTCCAGACAGTTGTTCCTTGCAGTCTTGCAACCAGACCAGATAGAAGTTTCGGATGAATTCAGAGCTCTGGAAGAAAAGGGAATAGCCATCTTGCTCAAACCACTGTCAATGCCTTCAACATTGGGTTCACATACTTCTTTTTCTAATCACTTTCAGAAATACATTCAGCTTTATGTATTAACATATAGCTTCACACATTGCTCAAAACACAATTCCCTTAATTGTGATTTGTTAACTTTGCTTTAATCCACAACTATCTGAAGTCACATGTCATGCTAGGCCATAAATCATTGTCTAGAAACCACAGTGACACATTGCACTCACCCATGGTTTGCTCAAAGTTTGTTGACTAAGCTGTACATAATCACAATTCATAGCTTATCAAAGACAGTGGCAGGTTCACCCAATACTCAAATTACTAACCCAACAATTTAGGTGCAATGTGTAAACTCGGCCTCTGAATTCAAAATTTCTACAGGTGGTCCTTGACTTATGACCTCAATGGAGCCTAAAATTTCTGATGCTAAGCAAAACATTTGCTAAGTGAGTTTTGCCCCATTTTATGACCTCTCTTGCCATATTTGTTAAGTGAATCACTGCAGTTGTTAAGTTAATGCAGTTCTTAAATGAAACTGGCTTCCCCATTGACCGTAAAAGGTGATCACATGGCCCCAGGACACTGCAACTGTCATAAATATGAATCAGTTGCCAAGCATCTGAATTCCGATCACATGACCATGGGGATGCTGCAATGGTCATAAGTGTGAAAAATGGTCATACGTCACTTTTTTCAATGCTGTTGTAACTTCAAACAGTCCCTAAACTGTTGTAAGTCAAGGAGTACTTGCACTACCATTCTTACCTCTTCAAGCCAACTGAAAATTTCCAGACTGTTACTTCAGTGTATTGCAAGAAAGTTCTTGTTCTTTCTTCTATAGAAAATGCTTTCTAACTTTCAAGGAAACGGTATTGGGGTGGGTTTAACAAAAAGCTCCTTCTCCAGGCATTGAATCCAGATGGGTTTCTTGCCAAACAAAGTCCTTTCCAATGGGCAAGAATGTGCTCCTCTGAGCACACTGCGTCCATTTTCAATTTATCATGACAAAGCTAGCTTCATATATTGCAAGAAAGACAAGCTTGTCTGCTTCACGGTGGCTGCAGGAGAGAAGTTTATTTTCACTAGAAATTAAATCATGTCCGTACATGTTGTCAGGGAGTCATTTGCCTAACTCTATTAAATACCCCTCTGTGGCCACATGATCATTATCATGAAAGTCAAGAAGTCATTAGGTCCAGGGGTTCAGGCTGTAACTTCTCACTGTTGGCTGTGGCTTCCCTTTATGCATACAAAATGATTCTGTCGTATCTTGGACTTTGTCCACCTGCACATCTGAGGCAGTTTCAGGCTGGTTAACTGGGTTCATTTGCTTCAGAAAGAACAGGAGAGTTTGGGGCAGATGAGCATATTAAATGCAGTAACATGCAGCTTCTCCACTGGAGAGACAGTTATTCTCTAAGCAAAGAACTGAAGCTATTTCCTTTACAGCTGCCTCAGAAATGCGTATTAGCTTTGGAACTCTAAAATGCACCAAACAGCAATCCCAAAAATCAAATGTGGCTGAGATCAACAAATTAGAACTCATAGACAGCTTGCACAAGGGATGGCATCTCAGAGAAACTATGTTGAATTGGGCCAAAGATCCATTTGTGTTCTGAAGAAGTCATTCATAAACACCAGAAAGCTCACAAATAGAGTGTGAAGGCAATTGGGCCCTCTTAAGCAATCTTCTCCCAACAATTGAAACTAGAGGTATACTGCATCTTCACATGGAGGACTCCTATTATTTCTTTGGCTAACTGTTATTGATAGACCTTTGTCTAAGTTCATTTTAGAGTAGACCCTAGCAACTAATGACTAGGTTGGCAAAGCAAACATGCCATTAGAAAAGCAACTGTGTTATCAGTAAGTTTGAAATATGTCCATAAGAACTGCTTATACAAGATGCTGCTTGCACCTACTTAGCTTGTGATTAGGCAATCCTAACCCTTGTACTCTTCCGGTCTCCTGGAATTCATGACCGGCAGGTGTTCAGATATAGACCTCACCTTACTAGCCCATACGGTAGTAACATATTAGGTCAATATTTCTCCCATAGAAGAGTTCCATCAAGCTCCAAAGTTCATCTTTCTCAAAGCACTCAAATTAGTTTCCATCTGAGATAGTAACTGTCCAGAATTTGTTAGAAGAAAATAAGTAATGTTGCTCAAAGAATATGAACAAGGAATGCTTACTATACAGATAAGCCACAAGCTCTGGGACTGCAAAAGAGCCATGGAATTGCAGGCTACTTTATTATTAAATGTATTCATTAACTTTTCCCTCTGCATTTGTAAGGTGGTAACCAAAAGAACCAAAAAGGAACCCAAAAGAACTTATTTTAACTCCTATGTTCATAGTTAGCACAATGAAATACTTGGAAAAACAGGTTCATTCCTACATGAAGTATAGCTATCAAAAGTCTGACTGCAGAACATTACTTATTAGTTTTTTATCAGTCTTTATTACTTTACAAGTAACTCAAGGCAGCAAACATATATAATACTTATTTGTCTTCCTATTTTCCCCACAATAACCACCCTGTGAGGTGGGTTGGGCTGAGAGAAAGTAAAGTCATCCAGCTTGCTTTCAAGCTTAAGGCAAGACTAGAAGTCACACTCTTCTAAGCCAGCATCTTCATCACTATTAACCACCTTTTAAAAAAATTGATATTCAGACAAGTCCTTTTATTGAAGACTGAAAAACCTTGGGGGACTTTTTTGCTGAAAATGGGGAAAAAGTTAAATGAATTTGCTGATTAAAAAGGCTTGAATAAGGGAATTATGTTGTAACTTTAAAGATGGGGAGAGATTATAAATGAATTTGTAATTATTGTAAAAAAGATCGGAAGTCACTTTATATATCTTTTCTTTTTTCTATTTGTACTACTTTTCACACTTTATCTTACTTTATATAGTTTCACGTTTGTCTTTTACTTCTGTGAAAGTCTTTAATTAAAATAATAAAAAAATAAAAAATGATTTTTCATGATGTGCGTCCTATAGTTTTCTGTGTTGTCAGACTGAGTTTGTATTCTGCTTTTATAAATGGAAACCCAGTAAGCTATGCTAAATATAGCAAAACTAAAATCTCAGTGAACATGCATAGGGTTTGTCAAGGAATCAAAATTCAGGACGCACTACAAGAGATATTGTGAAATGAAGGATCTAAATATGCTACATACAATGTCATTCATGAAAACAGAATCGTTTGCTCTCCCCGATAGTGTTATGACTGTATCTGGAATTTAAATGAATGTAAGATAGAGACTATTTTCTTCATATATATGATTAGAAAAGCCTTAATTCATTTTGATTCGGATCACAACCCTGTGGGGAAGGCAGGAATTAATCTTTACCCCCTATTTTATCTTCTAAATCTAAATGCTCTAATCCTTCAAGTGGACAATATTTCTAACTGCAGTTATGCTCCCACTTGCACCTGAACATGGCACAAACATGCCCTAATGACTTTTTTTTTTGCATCCCTGTATTTCCTTTATCTTACTTGTAACTATGAGTAAGACAGTCTTACATCATCTTTCACTAAACCAGTGGTAACCTGCTATGTCCTCCCCATTCTGACACCATCAAGGGCCTTTTCCCCACTGCTGAGTCAAAGCACTATTTATCCATTCTTGGGTCAATAGAAAATCATACAAGCATGACTTTATTCTGACTTGCTGCCATATCACGCTGTCCTGATCATGCATGTACAATGCACAATACTTGGACAAAATGGTCAAATTTTCTAGCTCTGCTAACCTTCCTCTTCTGCACATTACCAGCAAGAGGGAAAACAGCTGTCAGTTATGGAACTGCAACAATACTGAAGACAAGATTGACTTCAGGATTTGTCTGCCATTTCTTACTTCCTTCCAGTACCACTCCTATTACCCTCCTTTCTGTCATAACCAGAGCCAAGTTTTATAATAACAACAGATCAGAGTCGTGAGGGGAGGGAGATACAAGCATTGAAGGAAAATCAGGTGGGTGACAAGGACTGGGATCAGTGCAAGGAGGACTGGCAGTAAGGAAAAAAATATTATGATAGTAAAGTTTTCTGCCAATTCCAAGATAGCAGAACAGCAGTGTAGGGAAAGGTCCTGGATCTTACTGGAGAATCATAAAAGCAGCTTGGGTTTAAGGCACAGTGTTTATTCGTGAAAAAAAAACACCAAAATCAAATAAATACTGGTATTTATTGGAATTTGGTATGTCTACTTTAATGAAAAGGACTGGGGTGACATGATAGCAGTGTTCCAATATCTAAGGGGCTGCCACAAGGAAAAGGGAGTCAACCTATTCTCCAAAGCACCTGAAGGCAGGAAAAGAAGCAATGAATGCAAACTAATCAATGAGATAACCAACCTAAAAATAAGGAGAAACTTCCTGATAGAACAATTAATCAGTGGAATGACTTGCCTTCAGAAATTGAGGGTGCTCCAACACTGGAGATTTGTAAAAGAGATCGGACAATCATTTTTCAGTGTTCTTATTCCAATGGAACTCATGTGGCTACTTTTAAGGGGTAAAAGCAAACAGAGATTTGCATAGATTTCATATACCAAAGGTAGGTGCTTATGAGCCTGCCCTCCCTCCCTCTAGTTGTGACCAGCTCTCCTTTTTTGTGTGACCTCTCAGAAACTTGCCATACTGGTTTGGCACAATTTGAGGTGATAATAATAAAAATATCAAGCAGAATAAGTGTATTAAGTCTCTGCTAGTCTTGATCACACTTAAAAAAAAATAACACCACCCAGAACCAAAAAGATGTCTCCCTCCCTCCCACAATATCACCACATCACAAGCATGCCCACTTCTGATGCAGAAGATGGCATTGGGCAGGTACTACTCAGCACTTACTTCATTAATTTATATCATCTCACAGGGCTTCCTCTTGTCCTCATGCTGTTCAAGATCTAGGTGAAATTACTTAAGGCGAAGGCAAGATGGGTGGAAAATAAATTTGATAAATAAATACTACTTTGAAATGGTGTGCCATCAGTATGCTGATAACATTCGGCTCTGCTGTTTCTTGCCATCTAAATCCAATGATGTAGTCACTATCCTTGAATGTTGCCTACATTTGGTAATGGGCTGAACCAGAGAGAACAAGATGAAATAAATCCAGATAAAATGGGAAGTGAATTCCAAGAAAGGTTCAATCTATTTTGCACTCTCTGTGAAAGTAAGTGTGCTTTTTAACCATCACTGGATTCACAGCAGCTAACTGGGAGAAGGGTACACTTGGAAAGTTACAGCTAGGTAGGATCATTCCTGAACTGGTCCAATCTGGCAGCAGATTTGCGTTCTTTCATAAAATGTATTAAAGGTTGAACAGAACTGTTTGGATAGTTTCTGCATCTATTTTCTGTCCCTCCTTTCTTGCAATGCTTTTATCTTCATTAGAGCATCTATCTTCAGCAAAATGAAAATAGTGAAATTGACTAGAATTAATCAGTAGCCGTTCAATAGGAACTATCCATTTTAACAAGTACTCAGCAACAGTGATAACAGCAAAATGCTGTACCTTTTAGATAGCTGGATTAGGCCTGCAGTGGAAAAGGAGTATATTGTTACATATGAATGTCACTTGGTTACCTAATGCTGAGCCCAGGTTTGTAGATTTACCTTATTGGGTGGCTAAAAGCAAGTCCTGTATTTAAACAGGCTTCTTAAAACGGGTACCCTCCTGCAACAGTTATGGAGCTGCAGTTATAACAATATGGAAAGCACCAGTTTGGGGTAAAAAGTAAGTGGTTAAGATGCTGGCTTAGGAGCAAAGAGACCTAGGTTCTAAGTCTCCCTCCCTTCAGCTATGGAATTTTGTGGGTGATTGGGGACCAGTCTCTCTTTCTCAGACAAGCTATATGGCAATGTTGTTGTTTGATGGAAAAATAGAAAGTACATATTTTAACTACATATTTTAAATGGCAGAAAAAAACTTACAGGTCAAGTAAAATGCATGTTTTATACCCTAACGATCCAAAATTTCACCCTTGGAATCCTATGTAGGATTGGGATTAGTTTCTACTTAAAACTCTAGAGAGCTATTGTAGAAAACAGTCCCCAAAGTTCACTTAATTGATAATATGCAGGTATTATGTCTGCAAGAGTATGAGGCATTTTCCAACACAGAGCCTCTAATTTGCCAGCAGAAACACGATGCTTCCAAATCAACAGAAAACTAATTGCAAAAGGGGGAAAAGATAAGAGCTCACACTTTTCTATTATTGAACTTCTCTTTAAAAATCCTTGGTGTGGCTTATGAAAAAGAGTGTTCATTGGGAGTACAGGAGACTGAGAACAGAACATTACTGAGGATACAAACAGAGCTACTTGTGTATAACTTCAGGTCAGAAGGTGAAACTTATTATTCAGGAGCCAAATTGCTGGCCCAGGCATCGGAGGGAGGAGCAGTGGCCCCCTCCCCTGAATCAACTGAAGGGGCTCAGGTTTTATATAGATCATCAAAATCTAGATGGCAAAAACTGTGCAGACATTAAAGTTACTTTTTTGTCTCTCCCATAGTAGGACATGTCGATAGGAATGGTACCCTCCCACCAGAAGGGCAATCAGATTAGGAAAGCTTCTACTGCTTAGCCTCTCACTACTTTGAGGTGGGGATCACTTAAATAAAAGGATGAAAATATGAAAAGGATGAAAAAAAAAAGGATATGAGGATTTAGCAGCTTTCTGGCACAGAGGATTTTGAGAGGGATTTCCCCACAAGGGCCTTTGTAAGCAGAGGCAGGTATAAAGAAGGAAGGGGAATCATCTGAAAGAACTTCAGAGCTTTGGACCACTTTCAGATGCAGAGCTGGAGAGGGAAGAGTAACAAGCAGGAATACATCAAGAGATGAAGGCAGAAGTTGACTTTAACAATGGTCAAATACATCACAATAACGTCTTCCATGACATCTCATTCATCTCCTCTTCAACTGAGGCAACTTAAAGCTGTCTTTCCTGTTTCTGGTTTTGAATAGAGCCAGTTTGGTCTAGTGTTTAAAGCATCACACTCAGAACTAATAGACCATGAGTTCTAGTCCTACCTTAAGAAAGATAACCAGCTGGGTGATTTCAGGCCAGCTACTCTCAGCCCAGTCCACTTCACAGGGTTTTATTGTGAGGAAAATAGGAAGGAAGGAGTATTAGGTATGCTCACCACCTTGGGTTATTTAAAAAAATAATAAAATTGGGATACACATAAATAAAATACATATGATCACTTGGATAAAACAATAGCTTACCTTCCCAGTGGCTAGTATCCCATCCCGAGGGTTTCATGTCTCCATAGGTATTTTGGCTTGGCCTGCAGAAGAGACCAGATACCCAGAAGATTTTTGTTTAATGTCTGACACTTTCTGAAACCCTTGCCAAGTCTTACACAGGTTCCTTGTAAACATGGATTTAGTGCTAGACCTATATTTAAAACAGCATTAGTGTTTTCTCCTGTGCAGCACAGAAGGTTGATTTTAAACCAGGAAAGAGTGCCAGATTCCACCATGTTACTGCTTCTGTCAACAAGGGATTTCACACAGGCCTACTTCTGTCTTTATTTGGATGGGGCATTTTGCCCACCAATACTTGTCCAATCCTACTCTAGCCCAAGGCACTGAAAACTTGGCTGTCCCTTTAGGCATTTGTGCCAGGAGGCTAAGCAAACTCTGCTGGCTACTGTCATTTTAACTGCAAATTGGATTTTTCTTTTTTAGACTCTACACATTAATTATTTGGATTGTTTTAATTGTTGGTTTTAATTTTATATGCTGCCCAGAGACACTGCTGTGAAAGAGATCAAGTATACTGTTTAAATAAATGATTGTTGATCACTCCTCACCCCCAAGTAGACAATATTAATGACAAAAATGAAGTTGGCGGGATCCACTAATCACTTTCCTTAAAAGGCAGAGCACCACACAACAATCTACAGTGCACTACAATTAGTACAGGTAGTCCTCGAGTTACGACCACAATTAAGCCCAAAATTTATGTTGCTAAGTGAAACATTTGTTAAGTGAGTTTTGCCCCATTTTATGACTTTGTTTGACTCTCTGACAGACAGGTGTTATTAAGTGAATCATCCATTTGTTAAGTTAGTAACATGGTTGTTAAGTGAATCTGGCTTCTCCATTGACTTTGTCAAAAGGTCGCAAAAAGGGGACCACGTGCCCCCAGGACACTGCAATCGTCATAAATATGAACCAGTTGCCAAGCATCTGAATTTTAATGGGGATGCCACAATGGGCATGTGAAAAATGGTCATAAGCAGAGCTTTTTTTCTCATAGAATGCCCAGAATGGAGTTCCGGCACCTTTTTTGGATGGAACCTTGTAGGGTAGGCAAGGCGGGTTGTATGACATGTGTGACTTCCGGCACCTTTTTTCTTTTAGAAAAAAAGCACTGGTCATAAGTCACTTTTTTCAGTGCCCTTGTAACTTTGAACAGTCACTAAATGAACTGTTGTAAGTCAAGGACTACCTGTACAGTCTTTTTCAAAGCTGACTACTTTAAGATGTGTGGACTTCAACTCCCAGAATTCCCCAGTCAGCAATGCTGGATTACATGATTCTGCCTTCATGCATTTGGACTTCAGAAGAAATTGTGATTTGTATTGTACTGATTTTCAGTACTGAAGGAGGTGTCTACTTTGGTGGTTGTGACAGCAAACACATTGGCCAGACAAAAGAAATCCACAGCCAGGC
The DNA here is from genome assembly GCF_001527695.2 of Protobothrops mucrosquamatus. Classification (NCBI taxonomy): domain Eukaryota; kingdom Metazoa; phylum Chordata; class Lepidosauria; order Squamata; family Viperidae; genus Protobothrops; species Protobothrops mucrosquamatus. Next base: position 359,223 of record NW_015386969.1, read on the forward strand.
CCTCTGGTGAGGCATTCTTTTTGCTGAAAATCACAGCCTTCAAACTAGGAGGAGACAGGAATAGCTGGAATGCTCACCTGTCTGTCAGAGAGTCAAACAAAGTATTCCCGTGGAGCAGATTCAGGATGACACTTGTATCTTGCTCAGGCTGAGACCTGCACCCTGCCAGGAATTGCCAGCTTGCAGGCACATTTAGAGAAGGGAGTGCTGAGGGCAGAAGCAGCCAGAGAATGTCATATGAATTTGGTGCCCAGAGGCAATGATCTAGCCTGCGTTGACTCTTTTTACAACCGGCAACATGCCTGGCGTGTGCATTCAACTGATTTTTTAAACTAGGCTGGGCTAGCTGGCAGCTGTAAACCATGTTGCACCTGCAACTTGCCTGGTGCTGCACCAACAGAGCATTTAAGCAACATTGTCTTTAATTGCCCTTAATTGGTTTTGGCTGAAGGCTGAGATGTTCCTTTACAGCAGCTTGGGAGACAGGCACGCTGCAGGATGTTTTCCAACTTTTTTTCCCCTGTCCCATAAATCCTCCTGATTTTTCTCTCTCTAACTAGTGAATTATTCTGTGTCGTTTCACTACTGCATTCAAGAATGTTTCCAGGCTGCTAATTCTTTGCTGAATTTCAGCTTTGACATATTTCTGTGCACAGCGTAAGAGATGATAAAATGCTGGCTTATTTATATTAAGCAACTGTAAAAAGCACAAATTCAGCTGGAGCTGGTTCTTACCCAATTCAGTTGGCATTTCCCTTGATTAAACTTAGTGGGGCTTGCCTACAATTCAGTGTGCATAAAAGGAGGCTATTCGGATTGGCTTTGTAATACACCTAGAAAAAAATTACATACAGACTGGTCTCCTAGACCTAGAGATCATGTTAGCCTTCCCCAAGATGGCACCTCTTTAAGTTGTTGAAACTGCAATTCCTTTAATCCCCAATCAGCAAGCAACCACTTTTTTGCTCACATAGCTTCTGAGTAAGGAACAACTAAACACGCAGCAATGTTGTGCTTGCTACAGTTTCTGCACCTGACCAAAAAGCCAAGTGATACATTGATTTTACCTTCTACATATACAGTGTTAGGATGAATCCATACTTTCTGATAACTATTCTTGCTAAATTATCTCTTCTTCGGGATATTTTTGTGAAACCTTCTGGGTAAAATACTGCATTTCTTATTTTTATAACTTCAGCTTATCCTCACAAGTTAAAACTCTAAGCTGGGAAAGCAGTAGATACAACACAATAAGTGTATTTGCTTGGATGTAAGTCTTGGTAAACCTAGTAATTGGGTTTAAATCATAGTTTGTTTAACCATTGTTTCTTGGACAAGCTCTTGTGACTTTCACTTATAAACTACAATGGCTAGTTTCATACAAAAGTCAGGAAATCAAAGATCAAACAAGCCACATTGTGGTTTAACCCAGAAGGTGTGATGCAGAGATCCTAAGGACAAGCATAGCTGGAATGGTGCAGTGATACTTGGTTTGGCTTGAAGTTTGGTTTCCCCCTTTCTCACATATTTTTAATTACAGGAACAAATGTCTCCTTGAGGTTCTTAATAAGCAGCATGCTTGTCTGTTTCAGAGTAAAATATATACACTAGACAAAACAAGCACTTAACTATGTTAGAGTGGGAGTGAGGTTGCTTGGTTATGATGTGCTTACTAAAGATTTGCTGAGAATGGGGCTCTCTTTGCAAGACACTGACCTCCTCAACTGCATTTTATCCTAGCATTTTTTTCAAACCTAGCATGCCATCAATTCAGATGTTGTGCAAATTCCCCAAATTTAGTCATTGAACTAATCCTGGTTCCATTATTAACAGATAAGAATGTGAGTGTTAATCCAGGCAAGATAAACTTGGGAATGCTAGGCTAAGCATGTTTACTCACAAGTAAATATGACCAGATCTGGGAGACTTATTCCCTAGTGGGCCTGTATAGAACTACAGCGTGTATCCCAGTCTGCAAACAAGCATAGCAAACCAACTCCCACGTCTGACTTACTCAAGACAAAGCTGATAGCAGGTGTTCTATGGAAGACCCGGCAGGTTTTTCCAATTGCTCAACTTTGCTCTAGGGAAGGCGGGAGGGGGGAATGCCCCCCCTCCACCCAGCAAAGTTGTTCCACCAGCTCTTGCACCTGCTTGTACTACATGCAAATCCAAGAGGCCTGCTGCCTCATGTCAGGAATGAGTTACATCTCCCCTCGCCTTCTTTAAAAGCATGCAGACAAAAATGTGACAACAGCCAGCAACCTGCATTGAAGTCAGCAGATAAGAGCAGATGATTAAAGGGCTTCCAGAGCAAGAAACTGGAGTTCACTTCAGCTGACAGGGAGCTTTTGCTCAGAGCAAGAAGCCACTTGGGATTCCCCACCCCCACCTACCGAGCTCCAACACAAAACTATACCTGCCAACACCAGATTGTCCAAAGGAAACACTCACAATAAAGGATTTGTCATGCGTGTCACCCTGGTTGGAGACCCCTGCAACACAGCACATGCTTCTTTGTCCCCCATTTTTATAGACAACCAGGAAGAAAATGTGTAATGAGTGTTACCAGCTGTTTTACTGACTATGATCCTGTATGTTTGGCAGCAATATTTCATACAGACATAAGGCAGGAACATTTTTTCCATCGGACGGAAGAAAACTTCATTTGTCTTGAGACTGACGTTAAAAGACAGAATGGCTTGACTGGAAACTTAACAAACAAGACACCACTTAGTTATGACTAAGTCCCACTGTAAGCATGAATGAACCTGTTGGATAAATTATGATTGAGTTTGCAAAATCTAGAAAGCCTTCACTTGGGCAGAGAGGGGAAAAAGTTGCTCAAAGAAGACTAATGATGTAGCATTTTTGTAGTGTCTCTAAGGTGTTCAAAATCTATTATGCAGAGATGGGGAACACCCTCCAGATGTTACTAAATTATAATTCCCAGTGATAATTACTCTGGGGTATCCATCTGTTCTCCTTTATATAAGACAATCAGAAGAGCCATTTGGTCCAGATCTGAGATCAAAATCAAGAACCATAGAAAGAGAAATCCAGATTCTTGAAGCTGATTTGAGGGCCACAGACTAAGCATTCATAAGTCACTGGGCAGTCCCAGTTTAAATGGTAAGATAATTATTTAAATGGCAGGAACCATTCCCATATTTCTATCAATTCATACACATTAACAGATGGGTGATAAATTTTGCAGATTGGTACCTTGCTTGGGGTGGGGTGTATTGGTGAGATTTCACATCCAGTACAACTGCTGCCATCGTCCATTATGATATGCTTCCATATTTCCCATGATATAATCCTGACTGAATTTATAATTACCGTACTTCTTGGTTAGAAGTGAGATTGAACTTTTATATAAATATGAGTAGAATATGAGTTCCCAGAACTCTCTGAACTTTCAGTAGGAAGCAGCATTATTTTTCATAGAACTGGAATGAATTTGAATAACTTATTTCAAAAGAAACTCTGCAGTCTTCCCTGGAGAACAGGAAAGGCACACAGCAGAAAAGAGATTTGGGCTGAAATAGTGAGAAACTTCCTCAGCCCCATCTGTTCCCAGTCTCATTACACCACAGATGTACATCCCACATTAGAAAATAATTTCCCAAACAATTTGTTTCAATGAGCTAAGTTTTTTTTTAAACATTCCTGTAACCTTTCTCAATTTAATTCTGACATGTCTCCCACCTCCCATCCCTTGTAATTGTACTCGAGATTTAAGGAGTATTTGTGCTGTAAAAAATAAGACAATCACTAGATGGCAGTAAAGAGGTAGAACTATAGAAACATTCTAAGTTGTGCTGCTCTCTATTGGTAGTGCATATTTCTGCTGCTGACAAAATTTTCCTAGCTTATGTAGGAATTGGCAACAGCATCTACCATGTCTCTTTTCCTTCAATGGCTGGCTACCTCCCGGTGCAGCTATTTCATTCTGAGATACCAAGGCTTTAATCCAGCAGCTGGTCCTATGATTGTCCTTAAATTCAATGAACTTTCCCAGACTTATGTTTTCCCATCCTATCTAAAAAGTCAATGCTCCACAAACTATTATATCACCCAGTGGGCACCCTTCCAATATCTACCCAGGTGGGGTGAAGCATGTTCCCCTTGATTTCACACTTTTGTCCCCACTACTGCAAAGCTTCCTCTCTTTTTTTCTTCCTAGCATTTTTCTTACAAAAGCAGGGTCTTTTTTTCCAGATCAACCAAATATTGATCCCTTGACTGAAACAGAAATTGGTTGACTGGCTTGTCACCAGAGCCCGATGTTTTGGGCTGAAAGTGAATGACTGACTCAAAGCCACCCAACCAGTTTTCATGCCTGAGACAGGACTAGACTGTCTCTCAACTGCAAAGCTTAGCTAAGCTTCCCTTCCCCTAAATCAGTGGTTTTCAACCTGTGGGTTGGGACCCCATTTGGGGTCGATCAACCATTTCACGGGGGTCGCCAAGCAAAGCTGTCCGCCTTTTTTTTGTCCGCCATTTTTTTCCCTTTTCCGGTGGGTGCCTTACCTCCCTTGGGCTGGGCCAGCTGGTGGTCGGCCTGCTCCGTCTCTGCCGCTTGCCAGCTACACCTCAGCCGGCGCAGGGGGCAGAACCACGCATGCGCAGCGCTCCCGGGCAGGGAAAGTCCTCGACTTACGACTGGTTGGGTAGTCCTCGACTTACGACCGGTTTAGTCCTCGACTTACGACCGGTTTAGTCCTTGAGTTACGACCGGTTTAGTCCTCGACTTACGACCGGTTGGGGTCGCGGCATTAAAAAGGTTGAGAACCACTGCCCTAAATCTTTCAGTTGCAACATACGCATGTTAGAATAAAGGTATGAAGTTTCAATGGATGCTACTACTATGAAGCTGAACCATCTGTTCTTCCTTCCTACAAAGTTTCTACAGGCCTAGAAGGGAAGATGGAAAGGAAGGATCAACCTGTTCCCTTTGCTTTGATCACTGGAGGATCAGAGCAACAAAGGTACAATAAGGGAGAAAAACAACCATTTGCATTAGTGTGAAAAGAGAGTATATGGGAAGAGGGTGTGAAGGCATCCATGTGTGCAAAGATCTAGGAAAGCAAAGAAGAAGAATGGGGACAAGTGAGGCATTGGTAGACTGACCCACAACAAGGCTTACTTCCTTGCACAGATGGGAAATCAAGATTGAGCATCACCCAACTTTATTGCCAAACTACTGCCATCGAGACCAGAATGGTTAAAGGTGGCTTCAGGAAGTGTTGGGAGTAGCTTAAGAAGGAAGCAGCTTAGGTTGTCCATGAAGAATTGCCTTTAGATGATAGTACATTTCCTGCTGTCCCAAGTGATCTTAAGTAATCGCTTAAAACACACACACCCCCAAACTGTATTGTGGCTATATCTTTGGAAGGACTTAAACTTGATTCCATCCTCAATGTTTTGGGTCTCAAAGGGACACTTGAAGATCTCTATTTAAAAATCTAACCTCTTCATTTTTGATTGTAAGGGAAGATAATGTTTCATTTTGATTTGCTTTCTGGGATTTTTCTTCTTGACTTTTTACCAGTTTATTACATTACATCATTTTGAAGGCAGGCTACTACAGTATACAACAAACAGACAACACAACAGACAAGAACTAGGTAAATGTTTTCTTAGCTGATGAATAAAACAATGAAAAGCTGGCATAATTTTTACATTGGACTAAGAAATTTAAGGGTATTACAGACACTACAATTGCTAAGTTCCCCTTTCCCCTGAAACACAGTTTGGGGATATCCTGGGAAAATGTTACACTAGCAGCAGGCAGGAGTCAGTCCAGCGAGATCAGAAGGCTCTCCCCACTAAGTTGGTAATAATGTCCAAAGTGCCTGTGATAAGAAGCAGTTCCCAGGTGGGAAGGTGTCAAGTCAGACACAGGGAACTATAAACCTTGCATACTCGTAAAAAAAGATCAAAGAGGAAAGAGTTTATTTTCAAAGGTCTGTTTCCTTCACAAAGCTTGGTGTCAAAGGGAGGGAGGGAGAGGAGTAAAGGTAGAAAATTGAGGAAGGGGAGAAGAGGGATAATAGATTTTGTTTGCCAAATTAGTAGGGAATGGGATATTCTTTCGACTGTAAGACTATCCCAATGGATAATATTGTAGGAGTCATCTGTTTATCTGTAAAAAATTCATTATAATTAAAGTATACCTATCAAATGGAAAAATTAGAATAGTCAGATGAATTGAAAAGACACATTATTAACTGCAATACATGCAATTTGGCAGCCTTTATCTTTAAATCCAGGATACTGCTGCTATTCTGGCAGTCAGCCTTTTGAATTTCAGTGGCAGACTCCAGGTTGAAATAATTCAAGGAAGATGAATTAAGATGTTTTGCGGTGGCTAATATTAGATCTATAAAGAGTGTTTCCCACAAATATCATAATTGTGCAAGCAATGTGTTCCACGTGACACACAATGGAAGTGAAAGTTGGACTTGAAGAAGCAGGATAATGTTACTGAACTCTGATGTTGGAGAAGAGTCCTGAAAATACCAAGAAAACACACCGATGGATCACCAAACACACCAACCTAATCACAAATGACTAGGCTCAAACTATCCTACTTCAGACCCTTTATGCAAAGACCTAGCTCTCTGGAGAAGGCTCTAAAGCTGGGGAAAGTGGAGAAGAATAGAAGATGATGAGCAGTGAGCTGGATGGACTCACTTACAATGCAATGAATGCCCAGCTGGAAGTTCTGAAGGATCTTAGGGACAGATTATCATGGAGAAAATCTCTGTGATTTGCTAAGAGTCAACACCTACTTGATGACACCTAATCAAATAATCAATAGAAGGTATGATTCTAATATCACTACCTATGGTGAAATGCTAGTGTCCCAGAACTCTTCTTCTGGACTCATATTCTTATAAAAGTTGGATTCAAATCCACATTCAGACATAAAGTTTGCTAGGTACTTTGGGCCAGTGTTTAATTTACACCTAATCTTACAGGATGGTTGTGGGTATAACAATGAGGGGAAGAGCATCAAGTGGGTCGCCTTAGGTTCCAAATAAATTTAACTAATAAAATGTTCTTTAGGACTCAATGTCAATCAAAGTCGCCCAATTCTGCCTACAATGGGAGACTGGAGATTGAAAGTTTCGTATCTTGCTGAAATGGCAAAGATTTCGGCTTATCTGAAGAATCATTCGAATGAACAATTTTTATCAATATGGAGAAGATGGATTGTTTATATTCAAAAGAAGCATAGAGTGGTAGAATATAATTTAGGTTTTTAGTTGTTTACTCTTTCTATCTTNAAAAAAAAAATGTCAATCAAAGTTTATTTCCCCAGTAAATTATTTCAGCACAGTAGTGTTGGCTATTGCATTATCATCAATTTAATTAAGCTCATGGAGACTTATGAGCCACAATGACACTACGTGCAAGTTACACATGTGATGTCACATGCTTCATCCCACCCTGCAGACACTGTGACCACATCACACAATTGATCTTTATATAGAAATATTACATAGTAAACTCCAGTAAAGTTGTTTTTGAAGCTATTTGTCCGGTTCTTGAGAGTCTAAGAGTGATGTATCAAGATTGGTAATGAATTTTATGATATAGAGCAGGCATGTCAAACTCGCGACATCACGTGACATCACACAACTTATTGTGACTTTTCCCCCATTGCTGGCAATGGGGTGGGCGCGGTTTCAGCATGATGCATCTGGCCCGTGGGCCGGCAGTTTGACTTGCCTGATATAGAGAGTCCTTTATTTATGATTGCAATTGATCCTGCTTAACAAGTCATTTGTTAAGCAAGTCATCATGTAGCTAACCCAATTTTGTCATTTTTTGCTGTGGTTGTTAAGTGTTTGCCAGGTAGTTTTTATTTGCTAGAAAATGCTGTTTTCTGGGGGGGGGAAGTCATACATTGTGGTCATGTGATTGCAGGATGCTGTTAATGTGGACCAGCTGCCAATCTCCCAAAATGCAATCATGTGACTGCAGGGTGGTGGGATGAGATTGGAACTTTGAATCTGGTCATAAGTACCTTTTATGGGGTGAGTCATAATTTTGAATAGTCTCTAAGCAACTGGTCATTAAGTGAGGACTGCCTGTATTCCATTCCAACATTTTGCTTGCTATCCTGTGAACTTTTTGGTTTCCACAGGCCAGGTGTCTCCACTGGCACAATTATATGATTAGTCTCTGGGTGAAAAAAAAAGTTACCCTTCTGTATTATCCAATCCTGGTTAATGAACTGAAATCTGCAGAGATTCTTTTCTGCCAACATTCCTTGTACTTGTTTTTGGCAGTGGCTGAGACTCCAAGGAATACACTGTGGAGAGTTACATTTTCAGTTTTCAATTCTGCAGAATTAGGCTCCAATCCATGCACTCATTTGCTACTGACATGTGCAGCTGTCATGGGACTGCTGATGGTTATATTTTGGAATTGTTCTAAAGTCTTCTTCTTCTGAGGCTAAAACAGAAAGTTAAGCACAGAGTTTCTCTTCCAAACTTTCTCTTTCATATTTGAAGTTGGCTGAAGTTTCTTAGTGTCTTATTTCTTAATGGTGGGATTCACAAATAACAATAAACTCTGGCTTGTTACACAAGCCACAGGGATTGGGGTCACACATTACTCTGACCTATGTTTTACTTGGTTTTGACATCCTGTGTGAAGTATAACCCAGCTAATTATGATTTATTCCATACTCTATATTTAAGGCATGGCTTAGTATGGGAACCCAGTTTTAATATACTGCAGACCTGTAACCTGAAGATGAGGTTGACCTAGGATGGTTTATCACCACAAACAAAACAGCAAAGAGCCATTCTGCTGGCTCAATGCACGATGTATAATACCTAAAGATAGTCAAGTTATTTTGATATATGGCAATTTGCCACCCAATTTCTAGCAATAAAAAAAATACAAGAATGAAGACCACTGATTGATTTTTCCTGGCACAATCAGCTTCCTTAAAGTAATCTCTGTTAGCTCTGCTGTTTTTATGGCTAATGAGAGTTGTGAAGTCCATCATTTGAAAGAGCTATAGCTTTCCTGTCATTTATTATTTCTTTTTCATGTTTTCATCCAGAGGATTCTCAAGGCAGCTCACCGTGCTTTAAAAAACAATCTAAGACCACCAATTAAAGTGGGTATTAACTAATTCTGGCTGAAAAGACCTAGTTAAAGAGGCAGCTATGATTCCAACACTGGAAGTTTTTAAGAAGAAACTGGACAGCCATTTGTCCGAAATGGTATAGGGTTTCCTGCCTGAGCAGGGGGTTGGACTAGATGACCTCCAAGGTCCCTTCCAAATTTATCATCATCATCATCATCATCATCATCATCATCATCATCATCATCATCATCATCATCATCATCATCATTATTATTATTATTATTATTATTATTATTATTATTATTATTATTATTATTATTATTATTATTATTAAGACCAAGGACTGAGCACAATGCCAAAGAGAGTAACCCAGAAGAAGTTCTTCTGCTCTTGCCCTGATAGACAGACTTTGAATCAGAGTTTCCCAACTTTTCCAGTTTTGTGGACCGATTGGGGGTGGGTGGGGAGAAGGGATCGTTCCATGCAAACAGCTTGCAAGTGCGTGCACCTCCATTTGCACAAGTGGCAGGCATGCACGGATGCCACTCACGCAAATGGAGCGCGTACACATGCATTCACCTGCTGCTCGAGCAAGTGGGATGCATGCATGCGTGTGCTTGCCTGCCATCTCTGCAGCCTGGTTCTGAACAGCTCATGGTCCAGTAGTGGGTTGGGGACCCTTGCTTTGGATGGTGAGAACTTTTTTAAGAGGGCTTCTGCCCCTGATCTTAATGTTTAGAGAGGTTTGTGAAGGGTGCAACATTCCCCCAGAGCTTTAACACCAACACGGTTGATCGTTGCCAAGAGACACCGTAGTTTGAATCTTTACAGATTCAAGTCAATTTCTCATGTGTTGAGTTATAAATCCAGTTTCCCTGGCTTTCTGCAATAAACTCCCATAGATCTCTGAACACCCTTTAACCATTATATGCCACTTAAAATACCACATTTTGAATTCCTTGTATTTTAAGCTGAAAATCCATTTTTTTTTTACATGCTTTTCAACTGAGAACCCTGTAGAAAGTCTGGGGAGACAGGACAACTTGGATCAGTGCATTTAACAAGGTTGCACGAAATGCAGACCAAATCACTTCATCAAGGATCCCTTTCAACCAACTGGAAATGAATTATATCCCAATGCCCCTACTGTCACAAGCTGCTTTCTTTTCAGACCTAGAACTTTCCAGTACTGTTTACCCCACATTATCTTGGTAGCAGTACCACCACCCACTGTCCCAGGCAGCTGCTTCCCCCCTACCACGAACACACAGAAGTATCAGTGTTAACATTCGTATGGAAATGTGCTGAGGCAGGAAATAGGTAACATCTGTCCGGAATTCACAGCACCTGCTTCCTCACACAAAGTGTGCTGCTAACCAGGCCTGTCCTATAGGAACGGACATTAGGCTGTGTAATGCTGTTGAATGCAGCCAGCAGCAACATTGGGTTTTGTCAATGGAGAGAAACAAACATTTGTCTGCTAACAATGCATGCTTGTTTTCATGTGCACTTCTGACCCTCCATTCACATCTAAAGCAAAATGTGTACATACACTGTCCTTGCAGTAAATTGCCCAAGACATTTTACATTATACACACACACGTTTCAATACAGCAAAATAAAAGACATGAAGGGCAACATTCAGCTCTCATTCATTCCTCCTGGCATTGATCCAAAATGCAGCCATTGATATATTTAAGTCCTCCTTTCACCAAGTTGAAAAACAAGGATTGGTCTATTTTTTTTCATCAACTTTTAAAATATTTTAAAGTGAATTTATGAGTTAGTGTCTTCATGATGAAAGTGTACAGTGGAACGAGTCGTTGGCTGTTTTCAGCTGACTTTCCTCTCTTGAAAAGAAGAGCTACTATGGAATTGAATCCCATACTGAGGTAAGGAATGGTTTGCCATGGCTTATTTAATAACCACAAATAGCTAGATTCACACATTCTGGGCAATGAACTACAATGATTGAGTGTGTGCAACAGATCCATTGGTTCCCATAACTTATGGGTCAGGACTAGCTATAAGAACTGTCATAAATTAAAAAATAATAATAAGAATAAGGAAAAGAATAAGAATAAGGAATATAATAGAATAGAATAGAATAGAATAGAATAGAATAGAATAGAATAGAATAGAATAGAATAGAATAGAATAGAATCTGGAAGGGACTTTAGAGTGTTCTAGTCCAGCCCCTTGCTCAAGCAGGAGAGGAAATTATATACATCATTTCTGGGACCCAGTATGGTGCTGAAGTGCAATGCTTTATACTGGTTAAGGTATGAAACTAGGAAAGAGGAGATCCGGGTTGTAGGTCAACCTCAACCATGGAATCTTCCTGGGGGACTTTAGGCCAGTCATTCTCTCTCAGCCCGACCATCCTCACAGGGTTGTTGTTTTTTTGGGGGAAAAGGAAGAAATAACATTAGATACAGGTCATCCTCAACCTACAACAGTTCATTCAGTGACTGTTCAAAGTTACAATGGCACTGAAAAAAGTGACTTATGACCATTTTTCACACTTCTGCCCATTGCAACATCCCCATGGTCACATGTTCAAAATTTGGATACTTAGCGACTGACTCATATTTAGGACGGTTACAGTGTCCAGGGGTCATGAGATCACCTTTTGGGAGTTTCTGACCAGCAAAGTCAGTTCGGAAACCAGATTCACTTAACCATGTTACTAACTTAACAATTGTAGGGATTCACTTAACAGTACCTACACTTAAGTGTAGGTATTCACTTAACAAAGGTCATAAAATGGGGCAAAATTCACTTAACAAATGGTTCACTTAGCAACAAAAATTTGGGGCTCAGTTGAGGCTGTAAGTCGAGAACTACCTGTGTTCTACCAAAAGGAAAGATGAAAATCTAATAAACATGTGGAATGAAAAAAAAGATGCAAAAGATGGTTGGATGGAGGAAAAGGGCATTTTCTGCAATTCAGGGCTGCCATCTAGTGTCCATCCTGAGTTTTGCAACCCTGATATAGTAACCCTCTGCCAGAGACTCTACTAATGGTGCATGAAGGTGCTTTGTGGGTCTGTTTTCATTGCTATTCTTGGCATCTGGAAGCATCCCTAGAAATAAATATAGATCAGCTCAGTGTCTTATTGTTGTAAGCAATGCTTGTTATGCTTGAGGTATACATACACCTTTTCACCCCAGGGCAGCTATTTCTTATTGTATTTCTTTTGACAATCTTGAAGGAAAAGAAACAGGTTAATCTCTTGAGGATGAAAATTAAATATCGTTTCTGAAGCACCTGCTGGAGTTTTAGCTATTACCTAAGACGTTAATAACAAGTGTGAAGGAAACATACAGTCTTTTCTTCAAGGGAAATTTCTCTTAAAAACATTATTTATCCCATCTGTTTCCTGCCTGGAACAAACTGCAGCCTCAGGTCCCAGTTAGTTACAAGAGGAAGCAGGAGAAACCCAAGAGATGTAGCCCAATTTTATTTTTCAAATGGGGGGAGACCATTTATTAAAATAGTAAAATATGCATATTAAACATTGGGAATAAGGGAATAGATTTTAAAATGGCTATGACCTGCTTAAGACTCGGTATCTGGTTTGTCAAAAGCCTATGACAACAATAAGAGGAGCCATTATTCAATGCATTTCTTCACTAAATTGATTTTCCACTTTTTCATTTGGCAAAAGTTTAAATGAAGTTCATAACAAACACAAAATATAATACTGAATAGAAAAATCATACATTTAAAACTTAAATGAATGCATTAGTAATAAATCATCTGTAAAATGATTGCTGATGTTTGATAACAGATGTGTTGTGTAGTTTCAAACATACTGATCTCATCCTGCTTTTCCCCTGAGCTCAAATCACAAGACTTTTTCAAGTTGTTACAGTATATCAAATTATCACATTATAATATTTTTTTCAACTTATTATTGGAAAATAAATTATGTTCCAAAGCACCAGCAAAGAACCAGTGGAATAGCTTGCCTTCAAAAATTGTGGGTGCTCCATCACTGGAGGTTTCAAAAAGAGACTGGATAGCCAATTGTCTGAAATGGTAGAGTCTCCTGCTCAGGCAGGGGGTTGGGCTAGAAGACCTCCAAGGTCCCTTCCAGCTCTGTTATTTTAATTATTAAATATGAATGATAAAGATTATATTGGAAGACAAAAATGATGCACGCTTGTTGTAATAGTGCAAAACAAAGATTTTTATATACTTTTGTGCCTATATTACATATTTTATAGGGAAGGAACTGAGAATGAGTGTGACAGAACTCAAGGTTTTTTTTAAAAAAAATAGGATAGGATGAAGTGTTCACTTTCACTTCAATACACAAGGCTTGGGCATGGCTCCCACAACCTGCTAAATGTGATTACTTAAATGTGAGCTGGTGCTTTACTGATTTTTTTTTAATGCCTTCAAGTCAGTTTTTACTCCTGGTGAATGCCTGGACAAACCCTTGCAGTTTTCTTGGCATGGTTTCAGAAGCGTTTTGCCATGGCCTCCTTCCTAGGCTGAGAGAGAGGGACTGGCCCAAGATCACCCAGCTGGCTTTATGCCTAAGGCAGGACTAGAACTCACAGTTTCCCAGTTTTTAGCCAGGTCCCTTAACTGTAGCTTATTTTAGGTTTTATTTAAACTGTGAAAATATAAGCAACTGCACTCCCCTTCTAGTAATGGTTATCTAATAAAGCATCAATATAAATTAGAAACAAAAAAAAGTATAAGAAGACAAAGTCTCTATATCAGATCAATAAATCCTTTAGTTTATCATTAAATCTATAACATGTAGAAGCATATCTCTTTATCTGCTCGTTTACTGAATGTAAAGAGTTTTCAAAAATAGGTAACAGACCCATATCCTAAATCTATTCCTATATATTAGGAAGAAAGTATCTTTCTACCTACCTAAAATTATCTTCTTGAAAAGTTACCCTTGCATTTAAGATGAGGGAATCCATGGACAATTCTTCCTAATTAATTTCTTTCAACATCGCTGAGCAACTCTGGGCTCCTACAGCAACTCTCTAATGGCTTTTCCTCATCCCCAACATTTTCACTCTCTAGTTATCCAAAGAGGTAACTTTAATCACAAACCCACAGCCACACTCCGCCAGGAATTATCCAGAACCAAAGACAAGATACAGAAGGATGAAAGAAAAAATGTAATCTGCAAAATCAACTATAACCATTGCAACCAGTTCTACGTGGGACAAACATCACGTCAGTTAAAAACCAGGATCCATGGACACCAGCTGGCAGTCAAACACCACAATCTCAAATCCTTAATCTCTACCCACACCAACACCAAATAACACCAATTCGATTGGAGCAACACAAAAATCATCAGCCACTCTACCACCCACCATGCTCATGAGTTCATCAAAGCCTGGCACTCCACAAGCAATTCCATCAACAGACACATTGACCTACAACCAGCCTATGAACCCCTCAGAATCCAAATCAACCACAAAGCCAATCAGAGACAGCACCAACCCTCAACGAACCCACACAACCCTCCCTTGCAAGCTCCCAATGACCCTGACCTGATGTAACCTCCCCATCACAAGATTCTCACTGATGACTGACACTTAACTCATCATAAGACCCATCACACTTGACACACCCACACCTGAAGCCCTTGTAAACAGAAGAACACTGACACTGACCTCCCCTAAATTCCACTGAAGATGTTACCTAGCCTGGTAATGAAATGTTCAGAAATCAACCCACAAGCTTGTAGAATGAACCTTCACTCTTATCCAAAGAGAGTCTGTTTGGAGTAGTGATTAAGGCACCAGATAGAAACTGGGAAATAGTGAATTCTAGTCCTGCTTTAGGCATAAAGCCACTGGATGATCTTAGGCCTGTCCTAAGATGGCAAACTACTTCTGAAAAACCTTGCCAGGGAAAGTACAGGACCTAATCCAGGTAGTTGCCAGGAGTCAAAAATCTGACTAGAAAGCCCGTACATGAATAATTTCCTTGCCATGGATAACTAGACAGGTAGATAGGCAGGCAGGCAGGCAGACAGCAGACAGACAGGCTCAATCCAGAGTATTCTCAGAAATTAAATGGCACTCAGAGATCCAATTGGCCATGGAAAAAGTGGGGCCTGGCCAGCCCCAGGAGATGCCATGGGATACCAGTGTACTAAAAACTGATACTATTGTTCCTACAGGTATTTCATTTATGAACTCTCCTATTGTGGGCTTTCATGTTCTTGTAAATAAGTTTATTCCATTCATTTTATGTAGTCAACTTTTAAAGACAACTAGTCACAAGCAACTTGAAGGATAAAAAGAGGATTAAAATGCATCATAAAAATGTGAGCACAGAATCATACTGGTAAACCCAAGACTTAAAATACTGGAATATTCAAGTAGGTCCATAAATTCTTGGACCTTGGTTCTACTCCTTGGATGGCCCAAGTTTTAAAACTATTCTAAGGGACCGCAGAGTCAAAAGATAACTAAAAGACTTACATTCCTACCTTTTGAATAATTGAAACAGACAATACAAGGCCTGTAGTGGATTATAGTGTACCGGTATTACTGACATAAATATATGTTTGCATATTTCAACTATCAATGTCTGTATTTTTAGGCCAGCATTACTAATTACCTAACTACACCTTCAAATTTGTTTAAAGCTTTAGACCCTGAATAGCCATTTTAATTAATAAATAAAACTGAACTTCTCTTGATGTGTGAGTTTTTATGCTGTCTTCTCAAGGGTGATGCATTAAGGTTAATTACAACATCATTAATTGCATCCTGCAAATGCCTTGGAGAGAATTATTTTTTCCTTCACCCCCCTGAAGCAATTATGTCAGAAAGATGAGTTTAATTGGTTTATTAAAGGCATACAGGGATGCCTTAAAGCTTAACAAGTTGTTTAAAGTACAATTCAGCAACAGAGGTGAGATGGTTGGTTTCTGATTGGTTGCTCCTTGCTTTCTTGTTCTGGGGAAAAAGGCAAGATAATACAGTATTTTAAATCAGCATATTGAATCAGTGGAGAATTCACCAACCTCCAAGTATTGCTAAAGCAAAATTCTAAGTTCCTTCAGTATCACCAAGAGGACCACAGATTCATACATCTACACCACATACTTAAATAAGATAAAGTCTTTATTCCAAAACCTGATATCCTTCAGTTCTATTAAATTTAGGTTTCCAAAATCCTTACTGCTGTGCTGAGTTACCTTAGTTTGCACCCCAACAGATCTAGAGGGCACCAGTTTGAAACTGATACAGGTAGTCCTTGACTTATTACCACAACTGTACCCAACTTTTCTGTTGCTAAGCCAAACATTTAAGTGAATTTTACCCCATTTCATAACCTAAGCCACCGTTAAGTGAATCACTGTAGTTGGTAAATTAGTAACACAATTGTTAAGTGAATCTGGTTTCCCCATTGACTTTGCCTGTCAGAAGGTCGCAAAAGGTGATCACATGACCCCGGGACACTGCAACCGTCATAAATATGAATCAGTTTGAATTTTGATCACATGACCATGAGGATGCTGCAATGGTCATAAGTGTGAAAAACGGTCATGTCACTTTTTTCAGTGCTGTTGTAACCTCAAACTGTCACTAAATGAATTGTTGCGAGTTGAGGACTACCTGTATTTCAAGTTCTGAGTTTCAACCCAATCGGACAGACATGCTGCCATGATCAACAGTGGAGGGTATGCACAGGAAATGATGAATGCCAGACTAGAAGACATGAGGAACAATACATATCCTTCCGAAATCCATAGTTCAGTGAAAGGGCACACATTAGAGATCCGGGTTTAATCCCTAGCATCTTTTGATAGGCCTAAAAAACAATACCTGTGACTGATTTTTTAAGAACCTCCAGCAGAGGGATCAGTGAAATAGCTCTCCTTGCATACGGCAGTTTCTTATATTCCCAAAAGTTGAAGGAGTTCTTTTTGACCTACCATAAGCCTGTGGTTTCTTGCCTTTGGTTCTCATTTCTCTGAAGTAGTGAAGCACACTAATTGAAAAAAAAAATCAAAAAACCACGGTGAATCATGATTCAGCATCCATCCTTCCTCTTGTGGCAAATATGCTCTCTCAGCTGGAAACAGCTGGCCTCATGTTGAGAAACTTGAACCTTTCTAAAGGTTACTAAGATGCTGAGACTAATCCTTTCTGTGGAATCTTACATCCTTTCATATTTCACAAATGGAACGTGGCAATGTTGGGATACCACAGTTTGTGTCTGCATCCCTGACCGTTAAGGTACATACAGAAGTACAAAGATGATCTCCTCCTAATTCAAATAGTGGTTTTGGAAAACATATACTGAACAGGATCACTGGAGGGGATGAAAAAGTTAAGTTCTCCTGACTGGTTGCAATTCCAGCAATGAGTACTGTGTTACTCTGGGCAACTGCTATTTACTTTTTCAAATATGTGACATATCCAGGTTTTAGCATGGAAAATGTGTGTGTAACTGCAGAGTAGATGTAACAAGCACAATAGTATGAAGTTATCACCTTGGTCATCCTTAGGCAGATGTTGGTTTGAAGGATAGGAAGCTTAAAAGTAACCAAATGTTTTAATCAAGCATTTTATTAAACAGTTACCTTGATAAAATATTCATAGCCTCTTGTTAACTTTCCCTCACATCAGTTAGAGGCCATCTGTAGAAGAGAAGAGTATTTTCCTACATAGTTTTATTAATAAATTAATAAATACAGTATTAATAATGTTTGGATTTATTAAGAAAACTCTCAGATTTTAGCAGGCAATACATATCACACAATTTTAGCAGGCAATACATATCACACAATTTTCCATTAGCAACATAAACAAGGGAATAAGAAATGGTAAGCTGTAGTTTCACTCTAGTTTAAAAGGATTAAATCATAAGGAATTAAAACTGCAACAGGTGCATGGCAGTAAAATTCCTAATATTGTGTTCGGGGGAAAATTCTGGGTGGTTTGGAACGAGGTTCCTATTGTATAAGTTCTCTATCTGGCTGAATTCTATGTTCATATATGGAATCAGTAAGAGGAGAAGGTAAAATTAACAAAACAATTAAAACTAAAACAGATCTGTTATTTTCGGTCTATCAGATAGTGCTCTGCTAGTTTTTTGTAAAATAGGGAGAAATGATATGGCACAATATAGATTTGGAAATAATTGTTGCCCATCTTTAAACGATCACTTCCACAACACAGTTTAAACTTAGCTGTGCTTATTCAGAAATAAGTGCCACTGAGTTCAAATTGGGTTTCTCTCAGGAATGGTAAATTGCAGCTGTAGCACCTAATTTTGTTTCCTTATTTCTTTTAGTTGCATTTGAAATAATAAAAAAAAAGGCTCAGTTATTTCATATGGTGTCAGACTCCAGTCTGGTAAGGTGTTTGCTCCGAACTTGCAAGTATCTCCAGTGAAAGCGCTGTAAATTGCTTCTATGATGTTAAAGTACCCAGAATGCCAAAAATGAGCACAGACAAAGAACACTATACTTTCAAATAAAGTTCCTTGGTGCCACCCAAAGAGGAAGATCTGGCAGGTATGTTCAGTACAGTATGTATTACCATCCTACATAACAAGACAGCAATAATGTGTACCTGTTAAAATGATAAATGTGAATCTCACAGAATATTATTAGCCTGAGGCTTTGGAGAAAATGATTTCATTAACTCCTTCATCCACATCATACTGCTACCTTCGTCTTTTTTTTAAAAAAAAATATTTTGCTTGCAGATTTACATTTCAGCATCCAGGCCTACACTCATAACCATTGCACACCAGAGCAAAGCACAGGAACCTGCTCACCCAGAGCTGAGAGGCCCATGGCGTCATCTGGATGACGTTTCCTGTTTATATCCTGTCCCAAGCCTTTGTACCAGTTGGAATTCAGTTCCTGCCAACAGGAAAGCAGAGATAATTCATGCAGGAAGCACTAACGGTGAGGATGAAGTGAGAAGGGCATTGCCTGGGCCTCTGAGTGGGCCAGGATGTGAATAGCTTCTCAACTTCCTTTGTAAAATAAAGTTAAATGTTGATATAAATGGAACTACTTTCCTCTTACTCAGCTGTCTTTCTTCTTTGATATGAATGAGCCAACACACTCCTTTGCAAAACTTCATATCTGTTCTACTACCAAGCAGAGCATTCTGTTCTGTGTATGATTTAAGTGCATGTACAAAAGTATAAAGTGAAAGATGGCAATCTTGCGAGCTGCAGGGTTCACATAATGCCCCAGAAAAAGCTCAAAAGGGATGAATAGTTCATAGTTCAGTCTGTTGCGGGAATCTAACTCTGAGCTTGCTGTATGAAACAATCATCACCTTAAGCTACAATATGGTTTATTTGTTTGGATATAGTATATTCGGGGAAGAAAGCAATTGTGTTTTATTAAAGCAGATATAAGGTTTAGGAATGGCTAGCTCCTTATAGAGAGACACTTTGGTGTGGTGGTTAAAGTATTAGGCTAGAAACTATAATACCATGAATTCTAGTCCCATCTTGGGGACAAAACCAGCTGCATGACCTTGAGCCAGTCATGCTATCTCCACCCTAGGAAGAAGATAAAATACTTCTGAAAAAACTTGCCAAGAAAAAAAACTGCAGGCACTTGTCCAGGTAGTCCTGGAGAATCGGACATGACTGAATGAAAGAGGGGAAAAGTACTCCCTTTAGCCTATATATAACTTGTTGCTGAATATGAGATGCTGGGAGTCAGTAGTGGAGAAGTGCTGATGGGTTAGCTACAGAGAACGCAAAATTTATTGTTGCACATAGCTAGTAGAGTTTCTATATAACTTGGGGATCTCACTGGTCAGATGTACTACTATGACTAATAGTAGTGTCTTATCTTGATTGATTGATTGACCTTCCATACTGTTGACACAGGAAGCTTCTTGAAGTAGAATCAGTCCAATTAGGCCATATTGGCTAGCCATGACTATTCCAATTTTTGAGCAGAGTTTTTCCAGCCCCATTTGGTAATCCTAGCACTTGAATGTGGGACTTTCTGCATGCTTAGTAGCAAGATGGACCACTCAGTTATGGTCTTCTCTTTGTGTGAGTTCTTCTCCCTGTGTTATGCAGAAAGGCAGATAGAAGAAGACCTGAAAGCCAGAACAAGGTTAATATGTCCATGGTTAAAATAATGTTCTCAGTAGCTACCTGGAGAAGTGCCTGCAGTTTTTTTTTTCTTGGCAAGATTTTTCAGAAGAGTTTTATCTCCTTCCTAGGGTGGAGATAGCGTGACTGGCTCAAGGTCATGCAGCTGGCTTTGTCCCCAAGATGGGACTAGAATTCATGGTATTATAGTTTCTAGCCTAATGCTTTAACCACACATTATACACATTTGTTTTCATTATGGTTTTCAGCAAATAAGCCACAATGGCTTGGTTCACCAGCAATAAGCTATATGACATGTATGAAAGCATAATACAGTATGTTCACACATTTTGTCAAGCTATAGTTTGTTGGTGAATATTTTAACAAGCCATCATTGGCTTGCTTTACACAATGTTAAGTCATCAAATACAGCTTGCAAACCTATTAACACAATGAGCCAAATCAATGTCTGAACCCACCCATGGCACAGCACAATGTGTGAATTCGGATTAGTTTGTGACTGTAAAAAGAATCCTATGATATATAGAGGGGGAAAAACCCAGGATGGGTGCAGTTAACTGAGACAAAATATTGGAAGAGGACTGACAAAATAAGGATGCTACTAAGCAGATTGTATCCAGGCAAAGAATGAGGCAAAGAGAAAGAAAGGGGGAAATGAAGATGGTTCTCAAGGGCTTTTCATAATATGAATGATCTACCACAGTGGTTCTCAACCTTTTCTTCACCATGGACCCCCTTTAAATACCTTTTTGGCCACAGACCATGGCCATGGACCCCCAAGTCTTAACTCAAGATTTAAATCATAACATTTCTTCAAGCCTTGTGATAACATTGCAGCCCCCCCCCCAGGGGTCTATGGACCATAGGTTGAGAACCACTGATCTACTATATCTCTTTAAGTGATTCCACATTTTCATTATGAGATGGCAATATGTGATAGAGGACATATACTATCTGATGGTTTTTTTTCTCCTTATTCCTCCAAAGGTTTCCCCTTCCTTCTTACTTCATACAGAAAAGAAAAACTAAAAAGAAATCTGCAATGGGTCAACTGAACTCAGCATCCTTATCAGCAGACATGCGGGTGGGTGGGTGGGCTAGAGGGAGGCTCTTCCACCTCCTACTGTTTGCCTCTTTCTATGTCCCTCCCTACTGTAAAAGGAAGGAGATTCCTAAGGAGACAGAAAAAGGAGTTCCTACCAGGGATGTCCATGATTATGATGATGAAGATGATGAGGATGTTATCCAGTCATGTCCAATTCTTGGTGATTCTATGGGCCAGATCTCTCCACATCTTCTGATTTTGCACTACTTCTTTGAGTTTTTCTATACTCTGGTTAGTGTCAGCTTTGATGGTGTCCAGCCACCATGTTCTTTGACAGCCTGGTCTCCTTTACTGCTAACTCTTCCAAACATAATTGTTTTCTCTAGTGAATTTCCCCTGACATGGCCACAATAAGTGAGATGCAGTTTCGCGATTTTGCTTTCTAGTGATATGTATGGTGGATGTCCATAGTGTGTGGACAAAAAAGTCAACATGGAAGCCTTTATCTTTTCTTTCTTAACCTTCCCTGCCATGGATCCCCCTGGTTTTAGGTAATGATCAGATGCATTGTTGTTAACCAACAGTTGCAAAGAAAATCATCATCTAATAATCCATGCTGTAAATAATAATTACTGGAGTAAAAGTCTAGGAGATGAAAAATTCTGTCTGTGATACACAAAATCCTTTGCCTACGTGTGTTTCCACACACACCCTTCAGCTCATGTGACTACAACCCTACACCAAAACCCCATTCTTGTAATTTGCTAAGATCCATCATGATGAGCAAGAAATTACCGTAAAGGAGTTTTGTTTTGTTTTTTTCTGAGAAAAATTATTCTCTGATTCAGCAGATTTTTTTTTTAATCCTCTTGTTTTGCAGACATAGCAGCCACTTCCAGGGCTGCTGGATAAACAGTGTTGAATGAGATTCCCATTCTAGGGAACTCAGAGCAGTTGTAAGGAACTCTTTTCTGCTGCTCGGCAGTGGGAAGTGCCTTTGGAAATATCTGTCTAATAGACATTAAAAGAAGTTCTGAAAGCAATTCATTTGTATAAGCAACAAAGATTGGTCTAGATTAGTGGAAGCAGTCACAGAGTGACTCAAATGGTCCTCAATAAGCAGAGAACCGTGACTTTTACACTAGATCAGTGTTTCTCAACCTCAGCAACATTAAAATGTGTGGACTTCTATTCCCAGAATTACCCAGCCCACATGGGAAATTGAAGTCCACACATCTTAAAAGTTGCTAAGGTTGATATATACTGATATACAGCAACATATGTGTATACAACTAGACCATGTACAACTGGATCTGTGCCCTTGGCATTTCATGTTCTACACAAAATAATTGCCCACCTACCTACTCTATCTCAACAGGTGTCCTGAAGAATAAATAATATATTTATAGCCATACGGCAGAAGCCAGCAGTTTTCATAGTTGTGGGTTTAGGATTGTGGTTGTTGTTTTTTAACTAGGACTCAAAGTAAAGGCAGCCACAGGTAAAAATAGTGACCCACGGATGCTCACGATAAAGGGAAGGAATCAGTTGTCCCTTGTGGTGTTTGAACCATAGCCTATGCACATAAATCCAGAGCAGAAACCCCCCCCCCCAACAACTGGGGTTAAGCCAAGCCAAGGAGGGGTGAAAAATCCCGGAGGTGAGATAAGGCACCAGTGAAAGACATCCTATCCATCATAACAGGAAGTCCTGTGAAGCTATCAAAGTAGTTTTTCCTCTGGAGCAGAATAAGGAGCCAAGCTTGTGAATTTTCAGAGTTCATAGACCTGGCTATCCAATATGACCACAGGAAGACAGGTGAAGAACAGCCCAATTTCCCTTATGATATATATGGAAGGGCTCAGAGTTACTCTAATTATTTTTTTACATTAAGTTTCATTCTACAGTAAAAATACAGAGAAAAAGAACTAAGAGAAAAAAAAGTGCAGAGAAAGTGGTGACTTCTGACTTTTTTCAGTGCAGTAAAATACTAAATAAATAAATAAATAAATAAATAAATAAATAAATAAATAAATAAATAAATAAATAAATAAATAAATAAATAAATAAATAAATAACCCCATAACCTCAACTTTTTGCTTTACATTTCACAAGATTTCAAGCCATTTCTACAATACCAAAATCATTGTAATCATCAAAATCTAAAGTGAAAGTTTCATTTCTTTTCAGTTTTGGGCAAAAAAGTCCAGAAAGGGTTTCCAGGAGAAACAAAACTAGATAAATTCTTCTCTTTAATTAAAACAGACAGCCTCGCTGTCTCCAGTAACTCCATCATCTTTGCCAGTCACACTTCCAGGGCTTTTTTTCTCATAGAACGCCCAGAACAGAGTTCCAGCACCTTTTTGGGATGGAACCTTGTAGGGTAGGCAAGGTGGGTTGTATGACGTGTGTGAGTTTTGGCACTTTTTTTTTTTTTTAATTAGAAAAAAAGCACTGCACACTTCCATTGTGGGAATTAGTGTGTCTTTCCATCTTTGTCTATATAAGATTCTCTCCTCTGTCAAGGTATATAATAGCAAAGTCCCAAATCTTTTATGTTCTTTATCCATCAAATCTAAAAAGAAAACAAGTTACTCTAAATTACTAACACAGTTCTTGTCACTTATCACTTCTCTACAAAGACTTGTCTGGAACAATTATTTTAAAGAAAGGAACCATGGATGAGAAGTAGGGGATTGACACATGGCAGGAAACAGGGTTTCATTTTTTTTTTTGTAGAATAGGAGGCTAACTGTTGTTAAACTCTGATGCACTGTGCCCACGCAATTTTCCCAAACAACTCCCACCTAGTCCCAGTTAGTTATTGTTGCATGACTATAACTCAAGGGACTAGAGTTGCAGATCGCTCTCAAATTCTTCCTGGTTTCCTATTAAAGTGAAGGAAGGAGAAACCATAAAATGTGGTGGGCGTGATCATACTTATTGTATTCCATTAACTTAATTTTATTTAAATTGAATTTCCATTAAACTTAATCAAATCAAGCTTTAGACGAGAATGGAGGGAAAGCCCAGTTTATCATCTAGAGGGGGCTGACAAGATTTCCCCATCTGGCCTACAAGTTCTTAAGTGAAGGTTCTCTGGTTTCTCTGGTGCCTTTCATTTACTGATCCTCTGCTCTTGAGAATCAATCATCTTACTATGGAGGAAAAAACACAGATCTCTTCCTTGGACCACAAAATATAAGAAAGGTCAACAGAACAGTGCAGTGTGATAAAGCAAAAGAACTCAGACTGTAGATTAATATGAAACCCAGCATTATCAGCCATGGGTCACTTCCCAAGAGACCTACGAATTTAACAAGCTGTTGGAGTGTTAGAGCACTTTAGTTCCATCTACTCTATTCTTCTTTTTTTTTAAAGTATTTTATTGGTTTTCTATCGTTACAATTTATCTGTGCTTAATAAACAATGTGTTGTCTGGGTTCATTTTTGCCTAATCATAAAAATTAAGTTCTTACTCTCTATCCCGCTTTTCCAACCATTGATAAAATAAGTTCCATGTTTGAAAGTACGCTGTATCTTCCTTTCCTTTGATTCTCAATGTGTATCTATCCATTTCCGCACAATCCAATATTTTCTTAATTATCGCTTCCTCCGATGGTGTTGTCTCTACTCTGTTCTATGAGTCCACCACAATCTATTAAATATGGCTGATACATGAAACAAAAAGAGATTTTTTTAAGCAATATTGTGCTCATTAAACCAGAAGTCTTCATGCTGATAAGCTGATTTGGGATTTTGAAAATTGGTGGTGAGGACGCCCAACAAATGTGGTATCAAACGGGCAAAACAGCTGGCCTAGTGGACATGCCTAAACCTTTATGAAGCACTGATTTATTGGATGCCTCTGGCTTCCCCATTGACTTTGCTTGTCAGAAGGTTGCAAAATGTGATCCCGTGACCTTGGGACACAGCAACCGTCATAAATATGAACCAGTTGCCAAGCGTCTGGATTTTGATCACGTGATCATGGGGATGCTACAAAGGTCGTAGCTGTGAAAAGTGGTCATAAGTCACTTTTTCAGTGCTGTTGTAACTTTGAATGATCACTAAATAAACTGTTGTAAGTCAAGGACTACCTGTTTTCCTGTTTCTTGTGTCTTCCTTTTGAGAAGATGGTATATCTTTAATGAAAGCAGAGGACGGCAAAAGTTGAAGTTTTAAGGTTTTATTAATAAACTTTACTGGCCCAGATGTTGTTGGTGGCTGGCACTTTGCTTTGCAACAAACCTGGTTTCTAGTTTTTAAATTACAAGAATGGCTAAGATATGTAAAAAGTGATGGGAGGCCTGGAGTACACTAACAGATAGCAAAGATGAGGCCTAGAGTACAATAACATTCCTAGGCACTATGTTAGGGACCCTAAGATTTCATTCAATTATCTCCTCCCCTCCTCTTTTTTTTTGACCAACTTCACACACCAGAGCATCATAGGAAAGCACATTTAATAAAAAAAAAAAATAGATCGGTATGAAAGATTAAAAAGTTAGGTATAATTCTTAGTCTCACAGTTCTGAAAATGAGAGACAACACTTTCCTTGCAAAGGCTACAAGGTGTTACTACCAAGTTTCTCCAGTCCTTGTTTCCTTATGTTCTTTTTTCTGTTTGAGTTGAGCTTGAGTCGTCTGAAGCTGTCACATCTTGCAGCATTTGATCTGCCATGGGATCCATCCTTTGCATCTGCTGTTACAATGAATAAGAGCCGCATGCAAGACGAGGATATAGGTATCCTAAATAAAGTGTTACATAAAAGATCAAGAACCCTTTTGAATTTTCAATATTTTTGTATAAATATGCCCTTAAACAGGACCGTTTGTTCACAGGATCAAAAGAACCCAGTTAAATGAATGAGTCAAAACCATAAATATTTTTTGTTATTCATTCAAGAAAATGATCCAAAACTACATATTTGTATGTGTCGAAAATATGAATCATTCAGAAATGTTCTGACATGTGTCCTGCATATGTCCGAGGACACATCACTTTCATTCTTATGTGCCGTCTTTTGATTTGAAAACACAATACTTCTACATGCATATACTTTTTTTATATATAATGATGATTATATATTTTAAAAGAATAAAGGAAAGGGGTAATACAAATACAAGTTCAAAAGAGTATAAAAAATAGATAATGAAGATGAAAAGCCAAATACAGATAGTCCGTGCCTAAGGACCAGTCATTTTATGACTGTTCAAAATAACAACAGCCTCAGAGTGGCCCATAAAACACCTCTGGCCATCACAAATGGTTGCACTTCCTCCCCATGGTCACATGACCGCATGTTGGGCGGGTCAGTTTTACAACCCATTTTAGCTTCTGTAATCATGTGGCCACAACTCATGATGCTGTTTGCTGGTTTCAGATGAATGGCTTTGCTTAACAACCATGGGGTATGTTTAATAAACGCTTCATTCACTTAATACTTCAGCATTTGCTTAACGACCACTGTGAAAAACACAGGAAAGTTCTAGTCATCTGGATGCATCAGCTAACGACTGCAGTGACTTGCAGCCATAATTCCTGGCTTATTTACAGTCATACAGTAAGTCAAGGACTATCTGTATAAGCTGTAAACGACAGGTGAATAGCCAACCTAATGTGCCCTATGACTAATATATTATCTTATCATTAAAAGCTTTTTATAAGAAGGCAATTTCATTTTCATTGTTTACACTAGAAAAACATTTCAGATCCGTTTTCTAATCAAAACACTTGACACATCACTTTTAAAGGTGTAGAGTTTCCTATCCCAGAGTATGCTTAAGATCCTTTAATGCCTTTGGTGGGGCACCAAATAATAAACCTGGGTCCAAGCACATTTTCACAATGTCACAATTATGGGCAAATGATGGATTTGTCTGGATTTCTTTAAAGGAAGCAACTTTTTTTCCAACAGGGCAGGGCTGTCTTGGTGGTGATATTACCACCATTACTGAAAAAGTTCAGTGGGAAAAAATTTCTATGATCTCCCTTCCAGGGAGATGGCAAACTATCAGAAAGTAACGGAACAGTGAAAGGCAAGAATGCCACAATATATCTATGTTTCCAAATTTCTCCTCTGCTTTGAAAGAATATCTAAAGCAAACACTCTTTCATCAAACCAAATAAGAACTGATTGGGGGGGGGGGAATAGGACAGTCTCTATCCAACACTATCAAGTAACACTCCTTTCTATCCAATTTAAGATGCCCTGTGAGCACATAAATCGGAATAAACAGAGTCTGACTATCCACCCCTTCAACTCTCTGTGCGTCATGTTTTGGAGTTGGTGTTCGTTGCTGCAAAACCACAGTAAAGCTGCCACATTAGAAATGCCTGATGCCGAAGTGTCTCTTTGAAGGAAGCACTATGGGCAAAGAAGACTATTTGCTAAATCTGATGGGATCAGCACCAAGAGGTTACAATGTTGCCAGTAAAACCAACACTGCTATTCCAAGGGAAAAGAGAGATGCAAGTTTTAGGGGGGGGGGGTAGAAGGAAGGCAATATGTTGTCCCAAAGGTGTTTTTTTCAAGAGGCAACTGGACTTTCTTTGTTTTTCCTTGAAGACACTTTGCTTTCCGTCGAAGAAGCTTCTTCAGTTCTGGCTAAAGGAAAAAAAAAAGCACCTCTGAGACAACCATGACCTGGGTGACTGAGAATCCCCATAGGGGTAGGCAACCTCGGCTCTTTTATGACTCATGGACTTCAACTCCCAGAATGCCTGAGTCAGCATAGCTGACTCAGGCATTCTGGGAGTTGAAGTCCATGAGTCATAAAAGAGCCGAGGTTGCCTACCCCTGCGCATAGACAAACAAATCTGATGGTGAGATACGACCACAATTGAGTTTAAAATTTCTATTGCTAAGTGAGACATTTGTTATGTAAGTTTTGCCCCTTTTTACGATCTTTCCTGCCACAGTTGTTAAGTGAATCTGACTTTCCCATCGACTTTGCTTGTCAGAAGGTCGCAAAAAGTGATCACATGACCCCAGGACACTGCAACCGTCATAAATATGAACCAGTGCCAAGCATCCAAATTTAAATCACGTGACCATGGGAATCCTGCAGTGGTGATAAGTGTGAAAAATTGTCATAAGTCACTTTTTTCAGTGCCATTGTAACTTCGAACGGTCACTAAACATACAGTTGTAAGTCAAGGACCACTTTTATAATGAAAGGCAGAGAATTTTTTTGTTCAGTATTGGGCAGAGTGCTGATCCATATAGTGGCCAAGAGTCGGACACGACCGAATGGTTGACGACGGCAATGACAGGCAGCACTAGACCCACGACATCTTCAAGGGGAGCAAAATGAGGACAAGCGGTATTGGGTCATGATGACCCAAGCCCACTCCTCTTTTGTACAAGTGTTGTGATACAGCATAGATCAGGGGTGTCAAACTCAATTTCATTGAGGGCCGCATCAGCATTGCAATTGCCCTTGGGGGGCCGGGTGGGTGTGGCCAGGATGGGTGCAGCCTACTGGGTGGGCGTGGAGGGAGTGGGCGTGGCCTACTGGGTGGGCATGGCCAGCTCTACATTGTTCGCGTCAATGGTGCCTGTGGGGGCCTGGGCAGGACAGATCTGAGGGTCTCTGGCAGAAGGGGGTGGGACCAAGGCAAGTGCCAAGGCATAGTCCACTGGAGGAGCCTCACTGTTCCTCTCAGGCCATGTGGGGGGGCTGGATGGTGGTGCGGGCTGCCCGGAGCCCTGGGCAGCAGAGGGCAAATGCCCAGCCTGGCCCTCAAGCACCCGTGGCACCAAGCCCAGCCCCACTTCCCCAAGGGGGCACCCAGCTGCACTTACCTCCTTCTCAAGGCTGCTGCTGCTGTGCTTTCTCTCCTTAGCCAGGTTGTTCATGATGGGTACCAGGGCAAAGTCAGAGGGAGACTGAATGCGTTTCAGCATAGATGGCCACCACAAAATTGTACATTGGCTCCTGGCCAGCCGGCCTGGGCCAGGGCCAAGGCAGTGGGGGCCGTTCCCTCACTGTTTCCAGGATGGCTTCGCGGGCCACATGAAACCACTTCACGGGCCGCATCCGGCCCCCGGGCTTTGTGTTTGACATGTCTGGCATAGATGTACCAAAAGGCTGGAGCTCCCATGGTGATGCTTCCAAGGTCATTTTAATGAAAGCAACAAGACCCTGCCGATGCCTAGAAGCTGAGAAAGAGATCTGAAACAGAGAACTCAAAGAACTTAGAAAGACCATGACAATAGGTTTGCTCCATTAATGAGGAGTAGGTTCTTTTGAAGGATTAATTTAGGATTATAGAGAACTGGCCACAAAGATCATCTAGTCTAACCCCCTGCTCAATGCTCAATAAACTGAGGGTGAAGGTTCGTTCTCCGAGCTTGTGGGTTGGTTTCTGAATGTTTCATTACCAGGCCAGGTAACATCTTCAGTAGAGTTTAGGGGATGTCAGTGTCAGTGTTCTGTTCATAGGGCATCAGGTGTGGGTGTGTCTAGTGAGGGTCTCATGATGGCCAGGTGTGAGTCATCAGTGAGTCTTGTGATGGGGAGGTTACATCAGGTCAAAGTCATTGGGAGGTGAATTGCTGGTGGTTGTGGGGCTTGTATGGATTGGTTGAGGGTCAGTGCTGTCTCTGGTTGACTGTGCGGTTGATTTGAATCCTAAGGGGTTTGTTGGCTGGTTGTAGGTCGATGTGTCTGTTGATGGAATTGCTTGTGGAGTGCCAGGCTTTGATGAACTCACAAGCGTGGCGGGTGGTAGCATGGCCAATGGTTTTTGTGTTGCTCCAATTGAACTGGTGCTGTTTGGTGTCAGTGTGGGTGGAGATTAAGGATTTGGGAATGTGGCCCAATAAACTGCTGTGGAATTTCTTTGACAAGAGGACAGCTGACTCCTGTTACCTGCTTTAGTAGATTTTACAGTTAATGGTCTGGTTCACAGCTATCTGTAGTTTATTCATCAAACCATGGTTAATTCACCCATGACTCAGTACAATGTTCAGCTTTTCTCTCCATATGGAAGTAAGATGGCTGGGGAATAAATGCAGAACATTTAGGACAGGATCAAAACTTGTTAATTATGTGTTAAGGCACGTAAAAAGGATAAGTTGTACCATGAAAATTATTGTTTTCTTTGAAACTGTAATCCAGAATGTGGCAAAATAGAGTGCCCACTTTTAAGCTATGTAGGACTTCTAATTAAGGGAGATGCTTCAAAAAAGCAGACAAAAGGGCATCAGGAAGAATTTTGTATGTTGTTTTTTTGTGATGATTTGGTGAGTCCACCAGAAATATTTATTTATATTATTTTATGCTAGTAATAGAGCTAGATATAGAGATTATAGAAGCCAACAATTTGCCAAATCTAGGGAAGATAGTCTAATGCAATGTTTCTTAAACTTTGCAACTTTAAGTCCAGAACTTGACATATTTGAGAAACACTGATAAAATTGTTAAGGCTACCAGAGCTGGGCTGCCCAATTCAAGACATCCACTAGATGGCACCAAAGGGCTAACATCCATTTAATCCTTACTGCCATCTAGTATTCATAACATGTTCTGCAACTCAGTATAATAATTATTTCTTTTTGTCACCTGCACTCAAATGACCTGATGGTCCTTGGATGATATGTATTCATATAACTTTTGTGAGTTCATTTAGGTGGCAACATAAATCCATAGATCCTTTTTGTACTCTGTCTCCCTCCCACCTGAGTTTATATAATCCTGACCTACCAATAGTTTTTATAATATTCTTGCCACCTGCTGGTGCCACTAGAAAGATGGGCAGATTTTTAAAACATTTTATTAAAAAGACAATTTGCTGACTGAATTCTGCTGCTTATTCGTTTTTCTCACTTCCCCTTAAAAAAGCTGTCTCTGTAAATAATTTCCATTTTTTACAGGAAGGAGGGTTTATTCATATCCAATTTCCACGTTAAAAGTCTGTACTAAACCTTATATGCAGCTGCCTCTAGCAACACAGAGACACGGAAGGGAAGGGAAAGGAATTTTCTACTTACAGACTAAACCTGGAAAATAAGGGTTCTTTTTCCCTAGATTTGAAGTATGGGCTCAATTCATATTTGGTCATAAGCAATGGTTTGTGGTTCAATAAAGCATAAATAAAATAACGATTAGTTAAATAAACCACAACAGTTGTATAATAAAAAGCAAAAAAAAATCAGATCAACTGTATTATGACTTAGCATGATGTACTGAGCTTATGCTAAGATTGAAAGGCAACATGGAAATCATTTAATCTAGCCATTCCCAAATCTGGGGCAATCTTGATGGATTCCAGTTGCCATTGTTATAATCCAGTCCATCAAGAACATTGGCATGCTAGCCAAGGATGATAGGTCCTGTAATTTGACCAATAGGCAAGGCATCAGGTTGAAGGCTAATGTTGTCTAAATCCTAACTCCCTGCAATATGCAACAACAGGGTTGTTGACAATGGCCATTCAATTTTGGCTTAAATAACTCAACTGAAGGCATGTTCACCTCAACCTCTCAAGACTGTCTTGTTGCAGTGAAGGTGGGGGTGTTGAAATGCCTCTTCCTGGTCTTTGCCAACTTTGTGACTTTGACCACCAAGGTTGAGAGCTGGAATCCTAGCCAGTTTGGAGGGCTGTTATGCTGGGGAAGGCTAGTTGAGTATTACAGGTGAAGATGTGAATTCTCTGTCACCAGAATTGATCAATGGCACTAGCCTTCCTGTCAATCATTCTTTCCACTGTTCGTTAAAGTCACTGAAGCACAAAGGAAGCCATTCCGTTTCCCAACTTCATGTTATCTGATATCTTTGAATTACAAATCCCATTACCTCCAGACAGTGGCCAATAGGATGATGGGCACTGAAGCGATCAATAGAGCTTAAGGCAGCAACAGACAGTTAAGAAAGATAAAGGCTCTCAAAGAGGGTGGTGCTCCAGCCCAAGGCCAGATCTCTTTGGGGGATTAGGCCTGCTTGTGGCTGGTTGAGTCATGTGTTTACCTAGTTATCACTCTCCTAGCCAAGGATAAAGAAATGTATGCAGCCTGTGCAGAAGGGCAGGTCACGCCAAACAGGCCTGGGGAATCTGGATTGCCTTACTGCACTAGGGCCTCACGAGGGTATTAAAATCGTCACGCAACTCCATAGCATGTAGAAATCTGAAAGCGCAGAGGCACAATCCAGTTCAGCCTGAAGACCAGAGAAATCTTTAGAAAGAAAAAATTAAAGTTCCTCTCTCATTTGGATTTGGACACCAGGAACCAAAGTGTGTGTTTCATTGCAGAATGCATCAAGAATAGCTGCCTAACAAGTTTTTTGATAGATGAGTTCTTGGCAACTAAGCCCAACAAATGCTTGAAGGTAGATCTACTTTGTTATCTACTTGGGTCTCCATAAACTGCAGAAGAGGATGGAGAAACAGGCACATGAGAAATCTTTGGTGGTCTCTGAGCTTGGTTGTTTTCTTGCAGACGTTCTATTACCCAAACAAGGTAACATTATCAATGCTAGACATTCTCCTTTATTCTCCTTTATTAGAAACAGGCACCTGCCTTGTCAGTACATAGCTTATAGGCCATATTCCTTTTGAGAAAAGGGCATGGTGTCAGAGCGCCTATCTTCCATGCAAAATCTCTCAGGCCCATTGTTTGGCTATTAGACAGAGTAGAGAAAAACT
This sequence comes from Protobothrops mucrosquamatus, assembly GCF_001527695.2. Lineage (NCBI taxonomy): Eukaryota > Metazoa > Chordata > Lepidosauria > Squamata > Viperidae > Protobothrops > Protobothrops mucrosquamatus. The sequence goes on from NW_015386969.1 coordinate 392,143, forward strand.
TCTAAAACTTCCAGAAGGCCAATGCTGGTCAGGATAAACAATCTTGAGCGAGGGAGGTCTAAAATTCTAAGGCAGTTTTTTATGTTCCAGTTCATAAGCTGTGCAAGTTTGACCATCTGCATCTGGGACAAGTTGGGTAACCTTAGTTTAATAAAACCTGCATCTGGATGATAAGCCATATGTTATCTATAACATCGCAGCATCTATGTGTCACTTTGTGTGCCTATTTCATCCTAGGGAAAAAAATATCAGAGATGCTGCAGAAATAAGATGCAGCTGCACATTTTGTATTTTGTTTTATTTGCAAAATTAGAAAAAAATTACAAAAAACTACAAAACTGCAAAATTCTTGTATTATTTACAAAATTATTTACATATTATTTACAAAATGTGCTGTCTTGATCCCAATATTGGGGAAATATCAAGAAGTTGTTTACTGGCTCCAGGTTTCAATGAATTCAGTGTGGTCTAGTGCAATGTTGGGAATTCTGAGAGTTGAAGTCCACATATTTTAAAGTTGCTAAGATTGAGAAATGCTAATCTAGTTGGGAAGGTACCAGGCTAGAGACCAATAGACTGTGAATTCTAGTCCTGCCTTACCTATGAAAGCCAGCTGGGTGACTTTGGGCTCTCCCCCAGCCCAACAGGCTTGTTGTTGTGGGGAAAATAGGAGGAAGAAGGAGCATTAAGAATGTTTGCTGTTGTGAGTTATTTATTTAAAACAACAATTAAGGTGGGATAAAAAAAATAATCTAAAACTTTGCATAACTAAGTATTTGCACAACTCCACAAAGTCAGAATGATAGATGACTGCCATTTTTTCTTAGAAAAGCAGTGTCAAATTAGATAGGGAACAAAATCTGATTCATAGCCTTTGGTAAGGCTTATGCAATCTTTAATTAAGAAAGAAGAATCTCAGATGCTTCTGGTTAGACCAAAGGGCCCAATTAAGCAGGCTGCTGAATCTCTGCTGCCAGCTGGTGGCTTCTGAGGGAGTCTGGAGGGCGGGCACAAAGTGTGACACCAAACTAGAACTCTGATTGGGAGCTGGAATGCTTTTCTGAGTTTAGCAAGGCTTTCTTCCTCTTCCTGGGGAAGCACTAAGCATCTTCTGGGGAGCAGATGCTGGGGTAAAAATAAATACGGCTGAAATAAGTCTGATTTATCTGCCCACAAAACTATAAGCACAAAGTTCATTTGAAATAGGCTTAACTTGACCTCCATCTCAGGCATCTTGTGGGATAATCTTTAGAAAACCCTAGCTAAGATAGTTTCAGCCCTCTGGGATCTATCATATTGTTTTAAATTAGAATTCAAGATTCATAGAATCAGGCATAAAAAACACGCATAGAACTTCAGAGTCCAAGAATTTGTTTAGAGCACAATTTCCTGGTTATCTCTAAACATTTCTCATTTTGGCAAGATAGGGAATTCCCCCCCCCCCCCACCGTTCTTGCAATTTGGTAAATGGGAATGAGAAATTCTTTGCAATCTTTTAGTAGATTCCTATTACCCCCTCCTTCCTTGCATCCACTTTTTAGGGTGGATAAATTAAAGTCTGTCCCTCAAGCCATTTTTCACAGTCCCTATTCAAATGGTTACACTATCTGTGTTTAAAAAGTGGGAGTGTCTAGAATCGTTTCTACACATTAAATTAATTCAGAAGGTGATCCTTTATCATATTTGTTTTGAAAGCACACTAAGGAAGAGACGTTGTTTTTGTCTTAGCATATCTGCACAATTAGAGGGTTATTGGAAAGCTTTCCAGTTTCACACCAATTGGATGGACTTTGGTGCTGAAGGGGGAAAAAAAAACAGGACTCCCATTGGAAGTATGATAGATTTTTTTTTGTTGTCCAATGTGCCTTTATATCAGGGGTGTCAAACTGCTGGCTGCGGGCTGGATGCATCATAGCAAAACCGCGTCTACTCCATTGCCGGCAATGGCAAAAAAGTCACGATACATCGCGACATGTCACGTAACTTTATATAATCACTTTCAAAACATCAAGCTTTCCCTTCTTTCTTTGACTGACTTTCATTAAGCCTGATCCCTTGGGCAGGTAGGAAGATTACCTGAAAAGATCTGGCCAACTGGATGGAGGACATAAACACTTCAGGCAAAAGAAGAACAGATGGATCTCCCCTTGAAGATCAAGGAGAGTCAAACCGGGAAAACAGGGAGAATTTCATGATGAAACCAGTGTCACTCGAATGTAACTGTAAAAATTAAAATTGAGGAATCAAACATTCCCTTTTTCTAATTTCTGCTATGAAGGTTTTATTTGTCTTTGTACAGGCATAAGCAAGCCCAAACAGCCATTGATTTGCTATTTTTTTCTCCTGGGATGTTGTGCTTTTAATTATTGTATCATTATTATTATTATTATTATTATTATTATTATTATTATTATTATTATTATTATTATTATTATTATTATTATTACCCTTTTATAAAAATAAAGTACAATTGCAATTGTTTTTAATTCTTTTTTTTCTTTCTCTATTCAATAAAAAATAAAATAATAATAATAATAATAAAAAAGTGCAATCTCAGCTTTGTAGCAAGCCTTGATCTTTCTCTTTTTGACTTCTAAGGTGCATCCTGTCATTCTGTTGGACTTAACATCCTATACAGGTACTTCATCTGCATAATCCTTGTGGGGTGTGGGTCTGTTGAAGTAAAGGAATCTCAGCCAAAAGACTGTCTGGACATCACTTGGCAGCTCCCTCAGAGGCATAAAGTCTGCCAATTCTGAATTTAGCGTAGTGCCTTTCTTGCGCAATGGTAAACAGATGTCTGAAAGAGGAGATCACAGTGAGCAGATCCCAAACAACTCAATCAATTTCTGCCCATTCTTTCCTAGATCCATAGGTTGTAATCCCTTGCTGAATGAGTTAAGGCATGGCTGTTTTTCTTCTTCTTCTAAACAAACATTGGGTTTATACAGGGCAGCTGAACTAATAAGTGAAGGAACTGTACCACTTCAACCCGTAACTAAAAGCTATCACATCTGAATCTTGCCTATGAACAAATGACAGCAACCACGACAATACTAACAAATTCAGATTATGACTGTATTCTGGTCCTCTGGCTAACCTATACTGGTTTTCACTTTGCACGCAAGAATTTTTAAACAATTATGCATTAAAGGTCACAATTTGCTGTCTCAGATCTTTTAACATATTTTGCTGCAGGTAGAAATTAGAGTTAATAGTTACTGATTTATTTAAAATACAGACAGTACTCAATTTATGACTACAATTGGGACCAGACTTTCCATTGCTAAGTAAGGTGGTTATTAAGTGAGTTATCTCCAATTTTACAACTTGTGCGATGGTTGTTAAGCAAATCACTGCAATTGTTAAGTGAATCACATGGCCGTTAAGTGAATCCAGCTTCCTCCTTTAACTTTGCTTGAGGGAAACTGGACGGGGGAAGGTCATAAATTGTGATCCCATGACACTGGGACACTGCAACCATCATAAATACATGCTGGCTAATAAGTACCCAAATTTTGATCATGTGGCCATGGGGGTGCTGCGACGGTTGTAAGTGTGAGAACTGCTTATAAGTTGCTTTTTTCACTGCCACTGTAACTTTGAACAATCGTTATACCAATTATTGTAAGTTGAGGACTACCCATAGTCTATTTGTTCTGGGCTGTCCGATAAGGGGAAGACACTGTGTCACAGCAACTGCAACTGAAGTAAGACTGCACATTAAGCTGCCAGTTCTGTCCCAGTTAGCTTGTGTACAAACAGTAAGGCAGAATGCCCTCTTGTCCACCATAGGCAGAAAAATGTCTTTTCCTGATCTCATCATCAGCTAAAACATTCAACCCCTATAAAAACACACATGCAAACAGAGTCCTTACATGGTAACCTCTGTTAAACCCTTAGGATCCACTTTCTGGCAGATCTTTCCCCCAACAATTTGTAAACTCAAAGCAGGTTGATTTCATGATTTCCTCAGGCAGCTTCCAGTCACGGATAATTCATTAGCTACACCTCCTTAATTAAAATGCTGCCTGGCAGGCTAAATAGACTTGGAAATTGGTCAAATGGTCAAATGTTCACCCTGAACTGGCCAAGGGTCAGGGCAATCCAATATGGCTTGCATTTGTGAATGGACAGAGTGCTGCAGGGAGAGGCGAGAGCTTTTAGTGGACATCATCCAGGACCTGGAGGATTTGGGGTATGAGGGAAAAGAGAATGAAAGCCATTCAAACAGCAGTATCAAAGTCCCTCTAATTCTCATCATCCTTAGAGGTCAAGGAAAGAGGCTGCCACTTGGTTCCCATACTGTGCTAAGCCCAAATGTGATTTGGTTTTGGTTGAATCTTACCTATGAACCCAGCCCTGGTCGTCTGCAACCATGGTTGATGGCTTAGCATGCTGTGGAACTCAGCCAATGGTGGTTAATTCAGCAAACTATAATTAAAGAAACCATTATGTGTGAATCCAGTCCCTGGATTTAAATACGGTAACCATAAAGCTGAGCAGAAGATTTTGGGCTCATTGTGCTCCACCTAATCTGTGTTGCTGCTAGGTATATGATGAAGGAGAGCCGTTTAAGTGATCTTGATCTCCTCCACAGAGGGGACTCAGTTCTACTGAGAGCAATCCAATATTCTACATGACCTGTTCCATGTGTCTGGGCACATGGGCCTCCACATCTATCTTCCCATATGCAGAATTGACTTCTTAAAGGAGTATTTTAGAACCGGCAACAATTTTATTTAACTTGAAGGCAGTTCCTAATGTGCAAGACAGTCCCCCATATTGTTTTTCATTCATCTCCCTGCCGCCACCATTACTACCGTCACCACCGAATCAACAAGTCACTTTCACAGAACAGCTTGGTCCGATTCCCCACTGAGCAGCTTTCGACTTGGATTTGTCTTCTTGTGTAGCACTTTGTTTGAAATTGGCATCCTGCCTTAGGGCTCAGGAGGAGAGACAATGGCGGGCAGGGTGGCGGGAAGGCACACCAGAGAGGGAACTGGTTACATTTCCAGCTTTTTGCTAATGAGATCTCCAAATGCCCACGATGGGCTGTTCTCAGCATGAAGCTCTCGGCAGTGAAGACAGCCAGGGCCATTTTAATCATTTCCAGATTCATGTGGGAGGTCAGGGCCCAGGGGTACCGCTCCATGTCAGTTTTATAAACAGTGCAGTTTTTCCAGATGGTTACTGGCTCCAGCCTGGCTAGCAGGTTGATTGGGCCAGACCAAAATAACAACAGGTGGAGAACAGGCCACGGCAGCCTGACGCTATCTCCGTTTTCCATCCATTCGCCCAAATATTTTTTTTAACAAAGAAAGCAATTATAGATACAGGCAAACCCAGGAATGTGAAAAGCAGCTATGCATCTCAACGCAGGGGCTTTATTAAGCTAACGGTATGGGAACTGGCTTGTTATCACCTGCTTTTAATACAGCTTTCTCCAACTGGGCACCCTGCAGATATGTCTAGATTACACTTCCAGAATTCCTTGCAGGCTGAGCATTCTGGGTTTGGTTGTCCCATCCTATCTGGAGATATCAAGCTGAGAGAAACTGCTTTAGTATTTCAAGGCTTCTTCTCTAGAAATGGAGCCACTTGCCCTTTAAAATGCTAAAAGTATCAGTGGAGGTTATGAACCTTTATTTTCATTGGGGCAAGGCTGGGGGTGAAGCATGGGGAATCCCCCTCCCCAAACACTACAGTCTCTACTAGAGAGCTGCTATTGATTTTTCAATAACACAACTAAATTCAATTAGATGACTCAATGAATGGTGTAGCCTTAAGAAAGATGAAGCACACCTAAACAAAACATTGGAATGCATACATAATTAATATATTTAAAATTCATACTTTTGTAAAAAAAGAAGAAAGCACATGGAAGACAAGGGCTGAGGAGTAAATTCCTGGGCTCTGCAGTGGCATCAATCAACACTTATGCAGTTGACACTATGGTGTTCAATATGTATGAAAGCTCTCAGGTGTTCAATCATTGTCACAAATTCCTGATTATTATTCCATATATTCTCAGATTGGAGGAACGTGACTATCTCAGGAGATGCTGATCCAGAGGGCAGCTGCTGTGAGAGAGAAGACATGCCTCCTAGGTCCCATTGGTGACATTGTTTAATTCAAAGCACCCTGAATAAACACACTCCGCCTAATTGTAAAGGAGTCCCTGCGGATTTTAACTCCACTAGTCATTGCTGGTTATAGGAGGGGTGCTTGTCCTTGTTTCAAGGCCATTAAGCCAGCGCTGTCCGAAGACATTTCCATGGTCATGTGGCTGCATGACATCACAGAGCACTGTTACCTTCCCACTGAAGTGGTACCTATCTATCCACTCGCATTTGCATGCTTTTGAACTGCTAGGTTGGCAGGAGCTGAGGCAAGGACAGGAGCTCAGCCCATCACGTGGTGCTCAAGTCTCAAACCTGGGCTGTTAGCTTTCCAGCCGAGAAGTTTCCTGCCTAATTTTACAGGGCAATAAAAAAAATTATCCGAAAAAGGCAGTCTCAAATATGTGCCTCAAAATAGTGGTTAAGGTATTGGACTGAAACCAATGTAAATTCCTGTTGGATCATTGAATTCACTGGGTGACTTTACACCAGTCACTTGCTTTCAGTCCAAGCTTCATCAGAAGTTTTTTGTTGTTGTTGTTGTGAGAGGAACGTCTTTCCCATGGAAACTGCCTTAAGATATCAGAGGAAATGAAAGGTGATATGTCAATTTAAAGTCACATGGGTGTCCTCTTTTAACTTACCACAGCAGGGTTTCCTGACCTCTGAGACCCCCCCCCCCAAGGCTGGCTGGAGAACTCTGAGAGTTGAAGGCTACACATTTTAAAGTTGCTGAGGTTGAGCAACGCTTTGTTACGGAATCTTTATTTCCAGAAAGTTTCCTTATTTATTAGTCCTATGTTTAATGCTGACTAAGATTCCCTGAAACACAAGAAGCAGGTGACAAAGCTTGTCTGGCTTCTCCTTTGAAACCTTCAGAATTATCGCTTGCTCCTTTTTATGGACAGTTACAGGAACTAAGCTGCAATCAGTTCCTGCAGTTCAGCTCTTCAATTAAGACTTACAGGATTCAACGGGATTGGCCTCTCTGTACAAAACATTTAGAGCAGGGGTCCTCAACCTTGGCAACTTTAAGACTTGTGGACTTCAACTCCCAGAATTCCTCAGCCAGCTTTGCTGGCTGAGGAATTCTGGGAGTTGAAGTCCACAAGTCTTAAAGTTGCCAAGGTTGAGGACCCCTGATTTAGAGGATTACAAATCTCTAGCCATGATTTGATAAATTATCCTGTGCAAGACATAATAAAAAAGGACTACAAAGCAACACTTATCAAACTCTTAATCAGTAAAAGAGCATCACACCAAGCAACTCAAGCTGACTACATTGATTGGAACTGACTGCCCAAGGGGCAGAATGCCTGGGATGGCATCTTCTGCATATCGTCTATGCCAGGGCTTTTCAACCTTTTCACCCATTGTACCACTTTTAGGATATGGCAACATCCGAGTATCACCTGTCCCCTAGCAAGGTGTAAAAAACTTGATGACCAAAAGAAAAAAAAAGTGATAAAGTACAGGTAGTCCTCGACTTACAACAGTTCGCTTAGTGACTGTTCGAAGTTACAATGGCACTGAAAAGACACCTGCCTGCCCGCCCGGCCACGGTCTTCTTCCTGTCCGAGGTTTTCATTGTTGTGAGCATTTCTGTTGGGATTGGCAGCGGGGTTGGAGTGGGGGAGTGTTTGGTTTTTATTCCCCCCGTCTGCTGGGTGGTTGCAGCAGGTTTTGGTCACTTCACATGACCCTGGAACACTGTGACCGTCATAAATATGAATCAGTTGCCAAGCATCTGAATGTAAATCACAAGACCCTGGAGATGCTGCAACATTCTAGCTGATCGGCGCTTCTTCTGGGCTCAGCAGAAGTGCCAGGATCAGTGCTGCTTTCCAGCTGATTGGTGCTTCTTCAGGGCTCAGCAGAAGCACCAGGATCAGCGCCGAGCTCCAGCTGGAGCCTGGCGCTGATCCTGGCACTTTCACTGAGCCCTGACAGTCCCGAAGAAGCGCCGATCAGCTGGAAAGCGGCACTGATCCCGGCGCTTCTGCTGAGCCCTGACAGCCCTGCAGCTCCAGCCATCTCTTGCTCAGGCTTGTGCCGTGCTGCCACCAGTTCAGCTTATTCCCCTCCCCCGCTACCACTTTTTTAGGATGGTCGCGTACCACCTGCCAGATGCCAATGTACCACAGGTGGTACCCGTACCACTGGTTGAAAAGCCCTGGTCTATGCTATATTATAAAGAAAATAAATAAATAAATATGTTCTTCCCTATAAAAACATATACAAATAGCTTTGATTTCTATAATGCAACATAACTTCCTCCCTTCTTTGAAAACTGAAGAAGCGGGATAGTATATTGATATACTTTTGAAGTTCTGTCAATTTTTTTGAGAAAATTCCTTGGACCTGGACAACCAGGAAAACAAACAAATAAACCATTGAACAAATCAGCCCATTGTTCTCACCTGAGATACAAATGGCCAGGCTAAATGACTCTACTTGGGCCACATATATGTTTTAAAGACTGTGTGACAGTACTGCATCCAGTTTTGGTCACCACGATGTAAAAAAGATGCTGAGACTCTAGAAAGAGTACAGAGAAGAGCAACAAAGATGATTAGGGGACTGGAGGCTAAAACATATAAGGAACAGTTGCTGGAATTGGGCATGTCTAGTTTAATGAAGAGAAGGATGAGGGGGGACATGATAGCAGTGTTCCAATATCTCAGGGGTTGCCACAAAGAAGAGGGAGTCAAGCTATTCTCCAAAGCGCCTGAAGGCAGGACAAGAAGCAACGGGTGGAAACTAATCAAGGAGAGAAGCAACC